>NC_057794.1:465724292-466024292 GCF_018294505.1 Triticum aestivum
GCCCGGAACCCGCGCCGGCGACCACCCCGGCTGTATCCTCCTCCACGCCAAGGCCCCGACCGCCGCCGTCCTCGTCTTCCCCGGCGAGCAGCGCCGCCACCTCGGTTCGCGTGCCGTGAACAGTAAACCCTAGATCTGGAGGTTGTTTTTCTTCTAAGTCCCGAAATTCCAGATCCAAGTGCTGTTGTTCATAGCCTCGTAACTTTGCATCCGTAGCTCCGATTCATGCATATAGCATATCAAAATGTTCATCTCAGAGAGTACATCATTTCATTCCATTGCATCATTTTCATTTGAGTTCATCTTGATGCCCGAAATGCTGTTAGAAGAGGGCTACTTGAGTTAATTGACAGATCTGCTACTCCATTTAGAGTTTTGTCATTTTTGCCATGATTGTTGTGTGCATGATACGCCCTGATGCTCTACATATGTTTTGTTAAGAGTTTTTTCATCTTTCCAGAGGTGCAACCCATGTATTTTTATGATGTGTGTGGTGACTAGTGCAAGCTTGCAAAGTGAGGCACTTGGTAATTCTGTTTTCAGGGACTTAGCAATTCCACTAAGTCCTTGAGCTGTTTATCTCATGATGCCATATGTTCATGTTGTTTCCTAGTGATCCGTGCCTCTTTTGAGGATGATCAGTAAGGATGTTTTGTTAATATTGTAGTGCTCTATCCATCCATGTCGTTGTTTGCAATTATGGAGCACCCTAGCTTGAGTCAATCAAGCTCTACTTTTGCTACTTTGTGAATCTGGGCAGATTGTCAACTTGTTTGCAATTTTGCCGATGTTGTTGTAGTTGATCCGTGCATGCTATGTTATTGTTCTTGCCATGTCTAGCTTTTATTTTGTGTATTCTTGATGGGTGTATGTTTAGTTTGTCATGCCTTGCTCCGTAGTGAGTGCATCGAGCTCGTAAACATGCCTACTTGATATCTATTTCAGCATGTGCCAGTTTTCACCAAGTCTGAGAACTGATTATGTTTTTGCCATGTTCACATGCTTGCAATTGTATTTTCTGATCCCTTTTGGCTCAAGGTCACTAAGGGACTTTTGTTAAGCTCTTTGAGTAGCTCCATGCCATGCTTTACTTTTCCATGTTCAGGTCCTGTAGCATGTAGTTTTGTTGCTCCGAAGAGGGCTATCTGATCTGAAATTTCAGACAAGTGTTAATTTCAGTAAGTCTGAGATCTGTTTACCATATGCAGTTTTGCCATGCTTGTTTGAACCTGTTAGTGGATGAATTGGCCATAGCTCAGTGCTAGACTTTTGTTAAGCATCTTGAATGCATCCCTTCCATGTATTTTGTTGTCATGTTTGGGTGCTGTAGCATGTTCATATCATTGCATTTAGATGGCTACTTGCTGTAAATCGCAGACCGGTGTCATATTTGAATCGCTTGTCATTTCCAAACCGTAACTCCGATTCCGGCGTTCTTTATATCGTTTTCAAGTGATTTCATCTCATCTTTCCAGTGGCACACTTGGATTTCCAAGTTGAGGCCAGGTTCATGCATTCCCTGTCACATCTTGCATAAGCATCCCGCATTGCATCCCGCATAGCATACCATGTTTGCATCTTATTGTTTGAGCTTGCACGTGGTTGATTGTATCATTGTTGCTTGTTTGTCTTGTTTAGGTAGAGCCGGGAGTTGAGTTCGCTAACGAGGAGCCCGTTGAGTTTGCTTTCAAGGATCCAGTCAACTCTGACAGCTTTGCAGGCAAGATGATCATACCCTCGAAATCACTACTATCTTTGCTATGCTAGTTTGCTCGCTCTTTTGCTATGCCAATGCTATGATGCCTACCACTTGCTTTCAAGCCTCCCAAATTGCCATGTCAAACCTCTAACCCACCATGTCCTAGCAAACCATTGATTGGCTATGTTACCGCTTTGCTCAGCCCCTCTTATAGCGTTGCTAGTTGCAGGTGAAGATTGGAGGTCGTTCCTTGTTGGAACATTTATTTACTTGTTGGGATATCATTATATTGCCATGTTATTTTAATGCATCTATATACTTGGTGAAGGGTGGAAGGCTCGACCTCTCTCCTAGTGTTTTGTTCCACTCTTGCTGCCCTAGTTTCCATCATGTCGGTGTTTTTCTCCCGGATTTTGCATTCCTTACGCGGTTGGGTTATAATGGGAACCCCTTGATAGTTCGCCTTGATTAAAGCTTTTCCAGCAATGCCCAACCTTGGTTTTACCATTTGCCACCTAGCCTCTTTTTCCCTTGGGTTTCTGGAGCCCGAGGGTCATCTTATTTTAGCCCCCCCGGGCCAGTGCTCCTTTGAGTGTTGGTCCAACCGAGCGATGTCCGGGGCTACCAGGGGCAACTCTGGGCTGGCCTACCCGACGTCTTGCTCATCTGGTGTGCCCTGAGAACGAGATATGTGCAGCTCCTATCGGGATTTGTCGGCACATCTGGGTGGTGTTGCTGGTCTTGTTTTAACCTGTCGAAGTGTCTTGAAGAACCGAGATACCGAGTCTGATCGGAACGTCTTGGGAGGAGGTCTATTCCTTCGTTGACCATGAGAGCTTGTCATGGGCTAAGTTGGGACTCCCCTGCAGGGATTTGAACTTTCAAAAGCCGTGCCCGCGGTTATGGGTAGATGGGAATTTGTTAATGTCTGGTTGTAGATAACTTGAACCTTAACTTAATTAAAAAGAATCAACTGAGTGTGTTACGGTGATGGCCTCTTCTCGGCGGAGTCCGGGAAGTGGACACGGTGTTGGAGTAATGTTTGCGCAGGTTGTCCTCTAGTTTCTCACTCGCGCTTTGCCTCCTCTTCTCGCTCTCTTTTGCGAATAATTTAGCCACCATATATGCTAGTCGCTTGCTGCAGCTCCACTTATATTTACCTTACCCTACCTATAAGCTTAAATAGTCTTGATCGCGAGGGTGCGAGATTGCTGAGTCCCTGTGGCTCACAGATTACTATTACACCAGATGCAGGTCCAGATGATTCCACTCCAGGTGACGCACTCGAGCTCAAGTGGGAGTTTGACGAGGACTCTCAACGTTACTATGTTTCCTTCCCTGATGATCAGTAGTGGTGCCCAGTTGGGGGTGATCGGGACCGTGTCGCATGTTGGGTTGTCTTCTATTTTGGCACCGTAGTCGGGCCATGAGTGTTTGGATGATGTAATGTTATTTATGTACCTTGATTGACGTGGCGAGTGTAAGCCAACTATGTTATCCCTTTTATTATCTATATTACATGGGATGTTTGTGATGACTACCTGACTTGCTACATATGCCTTCCATGCGTTTATGCCTCTAAGTCGTGCCTCGACACGTGGGAGATATAGTCGCATCAAGGGTGTTACATTGGGCCAGGACGTAAGCCGCAGAGGGTCTCCGGATCGGAACTTTGGAGCAGCGGCCCATTCCGTGTCGCGCGGCTCAGTAATGTAAAACCACTACTGTTGCCACTCTTTGACGGAGTCATTAAAGGCACCTGTTGGCCATGTGACGTTGGTCATCTTGCTCACCATGGCGCCCCCGCACTTGGCGTGCTCGCCGCTCATCACCTTGGGCTTCACATTAAAGATCTTCAGCCATAAGCCGACGTGTGGCGAGATGCGGAGAAAAGCCTCGCACACAACGATGAATGTCGAGATGTTGAGGAAGGAATTGGGGGATAGATCATGAAAATCGATCCCGTAATAATACATGATGCCGCGGACGAACGGGTGGAGGGGAAAACCTAGCCTGCGGACAAAGTGAGGGAGGAATACAACCCTCTCTTGGGGTTCCAGAGTGGGAATGATCTGTCCCGCCGTCGGGAGGCGGTGGCCAATTTTTTGGCCAGATACCCGGCCTCCAGAAGCTTTTTGATATGCTTCTCCTAGACGGTAGAGGCCATCCACTTGCCTCCTGCTCCGGATCTGGACATTTTTGGTAGGCCTTTATGGGCGGAGAAGACGAACGCTCGGGCGCTGGAGCTCGGGCGAGGGGGAATGGACCGAGAAGAAAAAGGCATGGGTGAAAAGGAGGAGTCCTTGTCCCTTTATAAGGGCGGAAGAAACTATGTGCCTCCCCACTTGCCTGGTAAACTCGCTCATTCCCCAAGCGCCGTAATTGATGGCGCGGTTGGGTTACCCACACCCATATTAATGAGAATCCCGTGATAAGGGGACACGATCTCTGCTTTGACAAGACGTGCCACGAAAACCGCCTCGCAATATGTGTAGTAGCTGGTTGAGAAAAACGGTTCGAATAATGACCATGCCATGGCGTGATGTCACGTTATGAAAAGTTGTCAGCAGATTAGATTTGTGGAAATATTATACTCTCTATGGTGGTATGTGGAATTTGTTTTGCAGAGCTGGACACAATCCTGGTGTTCAAAAATCTTCTGTGGGGTATTCGAAGGAGGAACCCGCCTTGCAATGCTGAAGACAATCTGCGCGTCGGACTCATCGTCATTGAAGCCAGGTTCAGGGGCTACTGAGGGAGTCCTGGATTAGGGTGTCCTCGGAAAGCCAGACTATATCCTTCGGCCGGACTGTTGGACTATGAAGATACAAGATTGAAGACTTCGTCCCGTGTCTGGGTGGGGCTCTCCTTTGCGTGGAAGGCAAGCTTGGCAGTTCGGATATGTAGATCTCCTCCCTTGTAACCGACTCTGTGTAACCCTAGCCCCCTCCAGTATCTATATAAACCGGAGGGTTTAGTCCGTAGGACAAGAACAATCATAATCATAGGCTAGCTTCTAGGGTTTAGCCTCTACAATCTCGTGGTAGATCAACTCTTGTAATACTCATACCATCAAGATCAATCAAGCAGGACGTAGGGTATTACCACCATCGAGAGGGCCTGAACCTGGGTAAACATTGTGTCCCCTGCCTCCTATTACCATCCGCCTTAGATGCATAGTTCGGGACCCCCTACCCGAGATCTGCTGGTTTTGACACCTACACTCACAGCTACGTTCGTATGCCTTTTGGCCTGCCGAGTGTGGCGATCGCCTATCAACGCAACCTGCGGAGCGTCCTGGCAGCTCAGGAGGCTAGGAGCCACGCTGTGTTGACGGAGATGAAGGCGGTCCTCAAGGAACCCCCCAGACCCCCAGAGCCTCCTGAGGCTCAGGGCCCCGGTGGCTCATGAGGAGTAGCCTGATACATCCCAACGTATCTATAATTTTTGATTGCTCCATGCTATATTATCTACTGTTTTGGACTATATTGGGCTTTATTTTCCACTTTTATATTATTTTTGGGGCTAACCTATTAACCGGAGGCCCAGCCCAGAATTGCAGTTTTTTTGCCTATTTCAGTGTTTCGAAGAAACGGAATATCAAACGAAGTCCAAATAGAATAAAACCTTCGGAACGTGATTTTCTCACCGAACGTGATCCAGGAGACTTGGACCCTGCTCCAAGGAACAAAAGAGGCAGTCACGAGGGTGGGGGCGCCCCTCATTGGGCGCGCCCCCTGCCTCGTCGGCCCCTCGTTGCTCCTCCAGCGTACTTCTTCCTCCTATATATACACACGTACCCCCAAACGATCAGAACAGGAGCGAAAAACCTAATTCCACCGCCGCAACTTTATGTATCCACGAGTTCCCATCTTGGGGCCTGTTCCGGAGCTCTGCCGGAAGAAGGCCGTCATCACGGAGGGCTTCTACATCATCATAGCCCCTCCGATGAAGTGTGAGTAGTTTACCTCAGACCTTCGGGTCCATAGTTAGTAGCTAGATGGCTTCTTCTCTCTCTTTGAATCTCAATACAAAGTTCTCCCCCTCTCTTGTGGAGATCTATTCGATGTAATCTTCTTTTTGCGGTGTGTTTGTTGAGACCGATGAATTGTGGGTTTATGATCAAGTCTATCTATGAATATTATTTGAATATTCTCTGAATTCTTTTATGTATGATTGGTTATCTTTGCAAGTCTCTTTGAATTATCCGTTTGGTTTGGCCAACTAGATTGGTAGTTCTTGCCATGGGAGAAGTGCTTAGCTTTGGGTTCGATCTTGCGGTGTCCTTACCCAGTGACAGAAGGGGCAGCAAGGCACGTATTGTATCATTTCCATCGAGGATAAAAAGATGGGGTTTATTTCATATTGCATGAATTTATCTCTCTATATCATGTCATCTTGCTTAAGGTGTTACTCTGTTTTAAACTTAATACTCTAGATGCATGATGGATAGCGGTCGATGAGTGGAGTAATAGTAGTAGATGCATAATCGTTTCGATCTACTTGTCACGGACGTGATGCCTATATACATGATCATGCCTAGATATTCTCATAACTATGCTCAATTCTGTCAATTACTCAACAGTAATTTGTTCACCCACCGTAGAATACTTATGCTCTTGAGAGAAGCCACTAGTGAAACCTATGGCCCCCGGGTCTATTCTCATCATATCAATTTCCATCACTTTAATCATGCTTTGCTTTTTTACTTTGCCTTTACTTTTTATTTTGCATCTTTATACCAAAAATACCAAAAATATTATATCTATCAGATCTCACTCTCGTAAGTGACCGTGAAGGGATTGACAACCCCTAATCGCATTGGTTGCGAGTAGCTATCGCTTTGTGCAGGTATGAGGGACTTGAGCGTGGCCTCCTACTGGATTGATACCTTGGTTCTCAAAAACTGAGGGAAATACTTATGCTACTCTACTGCATCATCCCTTCCTCTTCGGGGAAAACCAACGCAAGCTCAAGACGTAGCATAGCCCCTTCGCCGTATACCTTCAGCTGCCCCAACTCTCCTTCATCAATAGAACCAGGTGACATTTTCCCAGTTCATTCAGCTGGGAGCGCCCCCAGGGCTGCATCATTCCCAGGCCGCGTGGGTCCGTCCCTGTGGCATGTATCCCTTTTTATGCCTTTAGCTTACCTTGTTGGGGGCGCCCCTCGGGCTGCATCATCCCCAAGACGCTCGGGCTAGACCCAGTGGCATGCATCTTCCTTGCATTTACTTAAGCCAGTATGCTTTTCATGCTTAATCTATCTATGACTATCACCTGCTTGATTGTCGCCCACCATGGGAGTTGTGCGTCGACCGTCTTTCTTCAGGTCCCTTCGCATTGTCTAACCATCTCGCAGGACCAAGGCAGCGAACAACAACCAAGACCAGGCGCAACCCGCCTTGAGGTAGGGCCTCGTGAGTCCCACGCTGGCTCACGAGTGTCCAGACATACCTCATCTAGCCCTGCCATGCAAGCCACATGTCAGGGCGGGGCTGTACACGCCCCGAGGGCTCTCCGCAGTAGGGAGTCCCCTCTCATGCACCAGAAGCGAACCAGCAATCACCACGGCGACCGGTGCCCTTCCTCGCGCTAACTTGCAGGAACTTCCTGAGGGCCACAGCAGGCGGTACCGCGGACTCTCCCTCTTCTTTCATGCGATTCACTTGCACGTTAAAAGGGGGGCTCCTGAGCATCGCGCCTTAGGAGATCTTACTGGCTCTCCAGCCCTCACCCCTAGCCTTGTCCACGACACGTGACCTGGCATACCAGCGGCGGCTGAGCTCGCTCGAGGGCCAGGACCTGAGGATGCAGAGCACCAAGAAGAACATGGAGGGGAGGGGGAGACCCGCACGGGCCTGGCCAAGCTACACTACGGTGGCCGACGTACGAGTTCGACATGACTCGAGGAGCCGACCCCGGACAACCAAGATAAGTTCTCGCTCTCGATCCACCAGTCGCTATGGCACGAGACCCTCGCTCTCTCCCTTCACTGCCCTGCTGCGGCAACGTTTTCTTCCTTTCCCATCCTAAGACAGCTGCTTGCGCGCTAAAGGGGACCTCTTGAGCATCGCGCCTCAGGAGATCTTATTGGACCTCGGGCCGCTCACCTCCTCGCCTTGACCACGACACACGACCTGGCATACCAGCGACGGCTGCAGCCTGCCTGGGGACCGGGACCTGTCAGCGTAGAGCACCAAGCTGCCACATGATTGGAAAGGGGAGGCCGAGCCTCAGCAGGATATGCACACACAAATCTTTATAATGAGGGCAATGTTGACAAAAGGCATTACATACGCTTTACACGCCCCCACGGGGTTCATTTCTTGATTCCTCGCAGGGAACAAAAGGGAATGAATTTCTAGGGGTTCTATCTACACGCACCCAATGTCACCGACGCCATCATCAACAGTGGGCCACGAGAGGCCGACGCCAACCCCATCCAGATCAACGGCGATGGTGGCTGGACGCCGCAGCCCTGCTCCGGGCTCGGAGGGAGCTCGGGGGCACGTAGCTGTGATCGCTTGTCTCCGGAGACTCCAAGAGCTCAGGAGAGTCGCTGGACCACCAGGAGTCGCTGCTATTGCTGGAGGTGCTGCAGGCGAGGCCTGCTGTGAGCTCAGCGCCCGCCGTAGGGTCGTCTTGGCGACCTCCTTCAGGGCAGGACTCCAGGCGGCGGCCTTCCTCGTCGAAGACCTTGAAGAACAACACGGAGGCGCCTTCATACTCGAAGTGGATCGCAAGGTCACCCTCCGCACGGCAGACTCGGGCAATCTCGCCCCAGCCTCGGGTCATGAAGATCTTCCCGGAGGCAACAGCTCCAATCTCCGCTCTAGTCGCTGGGGCGTCGTAGTCGGCGTGTTGTAGCCAAAGCTCACGAAGGCCCCTTGGCGGCATCTCGGCGGCAAAGAACTACGGGAGGCATATCCAGGTGCTTGGGGGAATCGCCGCCCACAACACGAACTCGCGCGAGGAGTCCGCATCATGGACCCCTGGGGTGACGGCGTGTGCCTCCGCGGCACGACGGCAACGGCTCTGGCGCGGGCGGCGCCGCTCACTGCTCCTCCCTTCGGAATCATCGACGTGAGCATACAAGGGCAGCGGGTACCCAGGAGGCGGCCTTTCGTACCAAGGCCGCGACACCACCGGCCTCACGACCACCTCGCGGCGATGATACCTCCTCTTCTTCGGCGGGAGCACCTCAGGCTCAGTAAGGGGAGCCTTGCCCTTCCCTGCGGCCAAGAACCTCCGGATCAGCGCCATGTCTGCACAAACAAGGAGTGGAGCTAGGAAGGAGAAGAAGCGGGGGAGGCAGAGGAAGAAATGGGCGACGGGGGCTCTACCCCCCTCCTCATTTATAGCAGGAGAAGGCCAACTAGCACCCCCCACGATCACAGGTAATGATGGTTTTCCTTGCATGTCATAGGGACTTGTCAAGTTGAGCAGTTGCCGAGGCAACATGGGGAAGCAGAGACGCCCATGTCCCATCAACCGCCACGCGTCGACCAAGGTCGCAGGCTATTGGGGCCCGCGGAGCTCCGCACTTGACCTTTGGCTTCGCCTCGAAGCCAAGCCCAAGCGCGCCTTGGGCCCGGGGGCTACTGTCACCGTTATGGGAACGGGGGTCCCCAGACTTGCCTGCCTGCAGCCAACGGCGTGACTTTGCTAGCAGGCCTGTATGGCCCAACTTCATCAACAAGGCATTCAAGACCTTCGCGAGGGGCCAAGCCTCGCGAGGCGGACGATGCAAGACCTCCTCAGGAGTGGCCTCGCTAGGCGGGCTCATGAGGGGCAGAGAGTTCAAGGCCGCAAACCTCGCGAGGTTCTAGTGACGTGAGCCATGACAATCGAGACCAGGTGGGCGCCAGCACACACAGCGTCCTTGTTTCCTCTTTGGTGCTAAGGGGGCAAGCGGAGGCGCTAAGTACCGAGGCATCAAGCAAAGGTTTCCATACTGGTGCAACGAGACCAAGACCAGCAGGACGACAAGACGGAGGTCACCGTGGAGCTCAAGACAGCGTCACCACCATAGCCTTTTGGAGGCGAAGACCACTTTTGCCTGGATAAGCTGTACTAGTTGTCCCCTTTTCAATTTGGCCGTTGTTGGCTCCCTTACCGCTCAATATTTAGGGAGAGGACCAGGGCCTCTATAAATAGGACTAGCCACCACCATAGCGAGGGGGGTCGATCGACCGGGGTTAATCAGATCCTCACACACACAAGTTCGCCAAGCACAAGAACACCTCAAACTGAGGAGGTTGTTCTTCCCCTTGTACTGTTCATCCTCATCCCGAGAGGCAATCCACCACCACCACATTGGAGTAGGGTATTACACCACAACGGTGGCCTGAACCAGTATAAATCTTGTGTCCTTTGTGTTGTGGGTTCATCGAGTTAGTTCGTAAGATCTTAGCTGAGCTAGGACGTGGATCGGTAGGGGGAGATCTTCGAGCGCACCCTAGTGTTCGAACCTTGAGGGTTTTGCCGGAACCCGTGACCCGACACACACCATTACGTTGTGGTGTTCCAGGTGGCATGAGTTGCGAAACTATTCCGCATTGTTTCAAATGAAGACCAAACTCGTAACTCAAATATTCTCCTCCACGATCAGATCGTAAAAACTTTATTTTCTTGTTACGATGATTTTCCACTTCACTCTGAAATTCTTTGAACTTTTCAAAAAATTCAGACTTATGTTTCATTAAGTAGATATACCCATATCTACTCAAATCATCCGTGAAGGTGAGAAAATAACGATATCCGCCGCGAGCTTCAATGTTCATTGGACCACATACATCAGTATGTATGATTTCCAATAACTCTGTTGCTCGCTCCATTGTTCTGGAGAATGGAGTTTTAGTCATTTTGCCCACGAGGCATGGTTCGCAAGTACCAAGTGATTCCAGAAGTCCATCAGAATGGAGTTTCTTCATGCGCTTCACACCAATATGACCTAAACGGCAGTGCCACAAATAAGTTGCACTATCATTATCAACTCTGCATCTTTTGGCTTCAATACTATGAACATGTGTATCACTACTATCAAGATTTAGTAAAAATAGACCACTCATCAAGGGTGCATGACCATAAAAGATATTACTCATATAAATAGAACAACCATTATTCTCCGATTTAAATGAATAATCATTTCGCATCAAACATGATCCAGATATAATGTTCATGCTCAATGCTGACACCAAATAACAATTACTTAGGTCTAAAACTAATCCCGAAGGTAGATGTAGAGGTAGCATGCTGACGGCGATCACATCGACTTTGGAACCATTTCCCACGCGCATCGTCACCTCGTCCTTAGCCAATCTTCGCTTAATCCGTAGCCCCTGTTTCGAGTTGCAAATGTTAGCAACTGAACCAGTATCAAATACACAGGCACTACTGCGAGCATTAGTAAGGTACATATCAATAACATGTATATCAAATATACCTTTCACTTTGCCATCCTTCTTCTCCGCCAAATACTTGGGGCAGTTCCGCTTCCAGTGACCAGTTCCTTTGCAGTAGAAGCACTCAGTCTCAGGCTTAGGTCCACACTTGGGTTTCTTCACTTGAGCAGCAACTGGTTTGCTGTTCTTCTTGAAGTTCCCCTTCTTCCCTTTACCCTTTTTCTTGAAACTGGTGGTCTTGTTGACCATCAACACTTGATGCTCCTTCTTGATTTCTACGTCCGTAGCCTCTAGCATTGCGAAGAGCTCAAGAATCGTCTTATCCATCCCTTGCATATTATAGTTCATCACGAAGCTCTTGTAGCTTGGTGGCAGTGATTGAAGAACTCTGTCAATGACACTATCATCAGGAAGATTAACTCCTAGTTGAGTCAAGTGGTTGTGGTACCCAGACATTCTGAGTATATGTTCACTGACAGAACTATTCTCCTCCATCTTGCAGTTGTAGAACTTATTGGAGACTTCATATCTCTCAATCCGGGCATTTTCTTGAAATATTAACTTCAACTCCTGGAACATCTCATATGCTCCATGATGTTCAAAATATCGTCGAAGTCCCGGTTCTAAGCCGTAAAGCATGGCACACTGAACTATCGAGTAGTCATCAGCTTTGCTCTGCCAGGTGTTCACAACATCTGTCGTTGCTCCTGCAGCGGGTTTGTCACCTAGCGGTGCTTCCAGGACGTAATTCTTCTATGCAGCAATGAGGATAATCCTCAAGTTACAGACCCGTTCGTGTAGTTGCTACCATCATCTTTCAACTTAGCTTTCTCTAGGAATGCATTAAAATTCAACGGAACAACAGCATGGGCCATCTATCTACAACAGCATAGACATGCAAAATACTATCAGGTACCAAGTTCATGATAAATTAAAGTTCAATTAATCAAATTACTTAAGAACTCCCACTTAGATAGACATCTCTCTAATCATCTAAGTGATCACGTGATCCAAATCAACTAAACCATGTCCGATCATCACGTGAGATGGAGTAGTTTTCAATGGTGAACATCACTATGTTGATCATATCTACTATATGATTCACGCTCGACCTTTTGGTCTCAGTGTTCCGAGGCCATATCTGCATATGCTAGGCTCGTCAAGTTTAACCTGAGTATTCTGCGTGTGCAAAACTGGCTTGCGCCCATTGTATGTGAACGTAGAGCTTATCACACCCGATCATCACGTGGTGTCTCGGCACGACGAACTGTAGCAACAGTGCATACTCAGGGAGAACACTTATACCTTGAAATTTAGTGAGAGATCATCTTATAATGCTATCGCCGAACTAAGAAAAATAAGATGCATAAAGGATAAACATCACATGCAATCAATATAAGTGACATGATATGGCTATCATCATCTTGTGCCTTTGATCTCCATCTCCAAAGCACTGTCATGATCACCATCGTCACCGGCTTGACACCTTGATCTCCATCGAAGCATCGTTGTCGTCTCGCTACCGCTTAGTTATAAAGTAAAGCAATTACTTGGCGATTGCATTTCATACAATAAAGCGACAACCATATGGCTCCTGCCAGTTGATGATAACTGTGTTTACAGAACATGATTATCTCATACAATAAAATTTAGCATCATGTCTTGAGCATATCACATCACAACATGCCCTGCAAAAACAAGTTAGACGTCCTCTATTTTGTTGTTGCATGTTTTACATGGCTGCTACAGGCTGAGCAAGAACTGTTCTTACCTACGCATCAAAAACCACAACGCGGTACAATGATTGCTTTTTGATCTTCAGAAAGAACCCTGTTCATTGAATCCGATTCAACTAAAGTTGGAGAAAATGACACCCACCAGCCACCTGTGTGCGAAGCATGTCGATAGAACCAGTCTCGTGTAAGCGTACGCGTAATGTCGGTCTGGGCCGCTTCATCCAACAATACCGCTGAATCAAGAATCAACTAGTGACGACAAGCAATATGTATATACCCACGCCCACAACTCCTTTGTGTTCTACTTGTGCATATAACATCTACGCATGAACCTGGCTCAGATGCCAGTGTTGGGGAACGTAGTAATTTGAAAAAAAATCGTACACACACGCAAGATCATGGTGATGCATAGCAACGAGAGGGAAGAGTGTTGTCTACGTACCCTCGTAGACCGTAAGCGGAAGCATTATGACAATGCAGTTGATGTAGTCCTACGTCTTCACGATCGACCGATCCTAGCACCGAAGGTATGGCACCTCCGCGATCTGCACATGTTTGGCTGGGTGATGTCCCATGAACTCACGATCCAGTAGAGTGTTGGGGAAGATCTTCGTTAGCACGACGGCGTGATGATGGTGATGATGATGCTACCGGAACAGGGCTTCGCCTAAGCACCGCTACGATATGACCGAGGTGGATTATGGTGGAGGGGGGCACCGCACATGGCTAAAAGATCAATGATCAACTTGTGTGTCTATGGGGTGCCCCCTCCCCCGTATATAAAGGAGTGGAGGAGGGGGAGGGGGCCGGCCTCCTAGGCGCGCCCCAAGGGGAGTCCTACTCCCACCGGGAGTAGGATCCCCCCTCCCTAGTTGGATTAGGAGAGAAGGAAGGGGGTGGAAGGAGGAAGGAAAGGGGGGTCGGCTCCCCTCCCAATTCGGATTGGGCTTGGGGGGCGCCCCCTCCTTTGCTCCCTTCTCCTCTCTCCCACTATGGCCCAATAAGTCCCATATACCTCCCGGGGGGTTCCGGTAACCTCCCGGTTCATCGGTAAATGCCCGATCTCACCCGGAACCATTCCGATCTCCAAATATAGTCGTCCAATATATCAATCTTAATGTCTCGACCATTTCGAGACTCCTCATCATGTCTGTGATCATATCCGGGACTCAGAACTACCTTTGGTACATCAAAATACATAAACTCATAATACGATCGTCACTGAACGTTAAGCGTGCGAACCCTACGGGTTCGAGAACTATGTAGACATGACCGAGACACGCCTCTGGTCAATAACCAATAGCGGAACCTGGATGCTCATATTGGTTCCTACATATTCTACGAAGATCTTTATCGGTCAAACCACATAATGATATACATTGTTCCCTTTGTCATCGATATGTTACTTGCCCAAGATTTGATTGTCGGTATCTCAATACCTAGTTCAATCTCGTTACCGGCAAGTCTATGCTACATCCCGTAACTAACTCATTAGCTACATTGCTTGCAAGGCTTATAGTGATGTACATTACCGAGAGGGCCCAGAGATACCTCTCCGACAATCGGATTGACAAATCCTAATCTCGATCTATGCCAACTCAACAAACACCATCGGAGACACTTGTAGAGCACCTTTATAATCACCTAGTTACGTTGTGACGTTTGATAGCACACAAACTATTCCTCCGGTATACGGGAGTTGCATGATCTCATAGCCATAGGAACATGTATAAGTTATGGAGAAAGCAATAGCAACACACTAAACGATCATTGTGCTAAGCTAACAGATGGGTCAAGTCAATCACATCATTATCTAATGATGTGATCCCGTTAATCAAATGACAACTCATGTCTATGGTTAGGAAACATAACCATCATTGATTCAACGAGCTAGTCAAGTAGAGGCAAACTAGTGAAACTCTGTTTGTCTATGTATTCACACATGTACTAAGTTTCCGGTTAATACAATTCTAGCATGAATAATAAACATTTATCATGATATAAGGAAATATAAATAACAACTTTATTATTGCCTCTAGGGCATATTTCCTTCACAACCTCCTCTACTTAAACACAATTTGCTTATTGAAACTCTAGGAGGTCCTCCTCCACCTAAAGGTGATCCTGTGTTCGAATTAAAACAATTGCCAGACACTTTGAAATATGCTTACCTTGATGAAGAGAAGATATATCCTGTTATTATTAGTGCTAACCTTTCAGAACATGAAGAAGAAATATTATTGAAAGTTCTAAGGAAGCACCGAGCTGCTATTGGATATACTCTTGATGATTTAAAGGGCATCAGTCCCACTCTATGTCAGCACAAAATTAATATGGAACCTGATGCTAAACCCATTGTTGATCACCAATGTCGGTTAAATCCAAAGATGACAGAAGTGGTAAGAACGGAAATATTAAAACTTCTGGAAGTAGGTATAATCTATCCTATAGCTGCTAGTAGATGGGTAAGCCCTGTTCATTTTATCCCTAAGAAAGGAGCTCTTACTATTGTTCCTAATGATAAGAATGAACTTATTCCACAAAGAATTGTTACAGACATAGAATGGTAATTGATTTTAGAAAATTAAAAAAAGCAACTATAAAAGATCATTACCCTCTGCCTTTTATTGATCAAATGCTTGAAAGATTATCTAAGCACACACATTTTTGCTTCCTTGATGGATATTCTGGTTTTTCATAAATACTTATTCCTCAACCTGGTCAAGAAAAGACCACTTTTACTTGTCCCTTTGGAACTTATGCTTATAGACGTATGCCTTTTGGTTTATGTAATACACGTGCTACCTCTCAAAGATGTACGACTGCTATATTCTCTGACTTTTGTGAAAAGATCGTTAAGGTTTTCATGGACAACTTCTCTGTTTATGGGAAGTCTTTTGATGATTGTTTAAGCAATCTTGATCGAGTTGTGCAGAGATGTGAGCAAACAAATCTTGTCTTGAATTGGGAGAAGTGCCACTTTATGGTTAATGAAGGCAATGTCTTGGGTCATAAAATTTCTGAAAGAGGTATTGAAGTGGACAAAGCTAAGGTTGATGCAATTGAGAAAATGCCATGTCCTAAAGATATAGAAGGCATTCGTAGTTTCTTAGGTCATGCTGGTTTCTATAGGAGACTTATCAAAGACTTTTCTAAAATTTCTAGGCCTCTTACTAGTCTCTTGCAAAAGGATATTCCTTTGTTTTTGATGATGATTGTCTAGAAGCCTTTGAGACACTCAAGAAAGCCTTAATTTCTGCACCTATTGTTCAACCACCTGATTGGAACTTGCCTTTTGAAATTATGTGTGATGCTAGTGATTATGCTGTTGGTGCTGTTCTAGGACAAAGAGTTGATAAGAAACTGAACATTATTCATTATGCTAGTAAAACTCTAGACAGTGCTCAAAGAAATTATGCTACTATTGAAAAAGAATTCTTAGTAGTTGTGTTTGCTTGTGATAAATTTGGACCTTATATTGTTGATTCCAAAGTAACTGTTCACACAGACCATGCTGCCATTAAATATCTTATGGAAAATAAAGATGCTAAACCTAGACTTATTCGATGGGTTCTATTATTACAAGAATTTGATTTACATATCATTGATAGAAAAGGAGCTGAGAACCCAGTAGCTGATAATTTATCTAGGCTTGAAAATGTGCTTGATGACCCACTACCTATTAATGATAGTTTTCCTGATGAGCAGCTAGCTGCAATAAATGTTACTCATAGTACTCCTTGGTATGCTGATTATGCTAATTACATTGTTGCTAAATATTTACCATCTAGTTTTACATACCAACAAAAAATATTCTTCTATGATTTAAGACATTACTTTTGGGATGACCCACATCTTTATAAAGAAGGAGTAGATGGTATTATTAGACGTTGTGTACTTGAGCATGAACAGGGACAAATCCTATGGAAATGTCACTCCAAAGCTTATGGAGGGCATCATGCTGGTGATTGAACTGCTCACAAGGTACTGCGGTCTGGATTTTATTGGCCTACTCTCTTCAAGGATGCCCGTAAGTTTGTCTTATCTTGTGATGAATGTCAAAGGATAGGTAATATCGATAAGCGTCAAGAAATGCCTATGAACTATTCACTTGCTATTGAACCATTTGATGTTTGGGGATTTGATTATATGGGACATTTTCCTTCCTCTAATGGGTATACACATATTTTGGTTGCTGTTGATTATGTTTCTAAATGGGTAGAAGCTATCCCAACCAGTAGTGCTGATCACAACACCTCTATTAAAATGCTTAAGGAAGTTATTTTCCCAAGGTTTGGAGTCCCTAGATATTTAATGACTGATGGTGGTTCACACTTTATTCATGGTGCTTTCCGTAAAATGATTGCCAAGTATGATGTTAGTCATAGAATTGCATCACCTTATCATCCTCAATCTAGTGGTCAAGTTGAACTTAGCAATAAAGAAATAAACTTAATTTTTCAAAAGACTGTCAATAGGTCCAGGAAGAATTGGTCTAAGAAATTAGATGATGCACTTTGGGCTTATAGAACAACATATAAAAATCCTATGGGTATGTCTCCTTACAAAATGGTTTATGGAAAAGCTTGCCATTTGCCTCTTGAGTTAGAACATAAAGCATATTTGGCAATCAAAGAACTCAATTATGATTTCAAACTTGCCGGTGAAAAGAGGTTATTTGATATTATCTCATTAGATGAATGGAGAACCCAAGCTTATGAAAATGCAAAATTATTCAAAGGAAAAGTTAAAAGATGGCATGACAAAATAATCCAAAAGCATGAGTTTAAAGTCGGAGAATATGTTCTTTTGTACAACTCTCGTTTCAGATTCTTTGCAGGAAAACTCCTCTCAAAAAGGAAGGCCCATATGTCATCGAGGAGGTTTATCGGTCTGGAGCCATCAAAATAAATAATTCCGAAGGTACTAACCCGAAGGTTGTAAATGGGAAACAAATAAAATATTATATCCCAGGTACGCCCATTAATGTTGAAAGTAACATTATCCAAACTTTGACACCGGAAGAACACATAAAAGAGTCCTTCCAGAACACTCCAGAATCGTGAAAATAGGGAGGTATGTGATATGGTAAGTAAACGGACTCCGAAAAATCCGCAAAAATATATTTTATTAGTTTTGGAATATTTAAAAATTTAGGAAATAAATAAACCTCCAGGAAGCGTACCCTGGTGGGCACAAGACACCAGGGCGCGCTAGGCAACCTGGCGCGCCCAGGTGGGTTGTGCCCACCTGGGACACCTTCCGTACTCCATTTTTCTTCTGTATGCTTGTCCTCCAAGATAAAAAATCTATATATACTTCATGAACCTGTCGATCACCGTATCACGAAGAAATCTCCTGTTCTCTTTTCTTGCTGTTTTCTGTCAGATTTGTTGAGCCAGGCATCATGTCTTCTTCTTCCTCCAACAATGTGCAAGAGGATGCTTGGTTGATGAAGATAGATCTGAAGAGAGAAGAGCCTGCGGAAGCCATCGGGGGAGATGAGAGCAAGGAGGTTACCGTAGATTAGCCTCCGGTCTTCGAACAAGCACTGCCAGCTGAGGAGGAGGAGGAAGATATCCTTACACCTCACCTTACTCATCTTACTCCTGCTGAGATTGAAGCCTTTCACATCATTGAAATAGTTCGCATACAAAATAAGTATCTCACTCATGAGAATATTCTGCATCAAGAGCACATCACCCACCTCCGGAGCGTCATCCGTCGATTGGAGAATCTCTTGATCCTTAAGGATAGGATCGCTTCATCACCGCCATTGTCTTCTTCACCACCAAAGGAAAATTGAGTATCGGGTATGGGCACTCCCCTTGGCTTCCACCAAGCTAGGGGGAGGTGCCCTGGTATCGTATCATCCCACTATCCTTTTGCTTTTACTTATTTTAGTTCAATCTTTTTGCTTTAGATGAATAAAAGTTTAGTTCGATCCTTTCTTTTCGAGAGTTTGCTTAGTGATCTATCCTTGTAATCATGTGCAAGTTATATAATAAAGTTTAGTTTGAGTTTTCACTTTCTTTACTTTCATGTTGCAATTAAAGAAAAGAAATAAGAAAGAAAAAGAGAAAGGAAACAAATAATGAAAAAGATCATATAAATCGTATGGTAGGTGATGACACCACATAAGGAAAAGTATAAGTAGAAAATTTTATTAGAGATTGACAAACATAGCATTAGTCAATGATGCAACTCATGAAAGAATTAATAAGGGAAGAGAAGATTCACATATAAATATACTATCCTATAAATCTTTTGTGATTGTGAGTCCTCATCAAAATATTATATGCCAAAATTGTTGACGTTGGACAAGTAAGACAACTTAATGGTTTATGTTTGTTTATATTCACATAGAAGTCATATTGTCATAGATCCTTTAACATGTGGTGTTTGCCTCCTATCTTTGCTAGCCAAAAATTCTGCACTAAGTAGAGATACTACTTGTGCATCCAAAAACCCTTAAACCCAAATCTTATTTTCAAGTGTCCACCATACCTACCTAGGGATTGAGCAAGATCCCTCAAGTAAGTTCTCATCGGTGCAAAAAGGCAATAAAAATTGCTTCTAAATGTGTGAGATCATTTAATGTAAGAGAAAATTGAGCGTTGCATGAACTTGTGATGGTGAAGAATAAAAGCGACAGACTGCATAATAAAGGTCGCTATCACAAGGGGCAATGTAACGTGATGTTCTTTTGCACTAAGGGGTTGAGCATACAAAAAAATAAGCGCATGTCAACCTCTGCTTCCCTCTGCGAAGTGCCTATCTTTTACTTTTATGTGTTTACTTTTATGCAAAGAGTCAAAGTTGTCCTTCTATTCCTTTTTATTTTTCTCCTTTGACAAGCATCATGTGGTAAGGAAAGATCTAGGCACACATGTCCATCTAAATATAGATGGCATGGGTTATTATTGTTGACATCACCCTTGAGGTGAGTACATTGGGAGGCGAAACTATAAGCCCCTATCTTCCTATGTGTCCGGTTGAAATGTTTTTCTCATGTGTAAGCGGTGAGTGTTAGCAATCATAGAAGACTATATGATGGTTGAGTATGTGGACTTGCCTAAAGGCTCCGATACGTGACCCTTCCTGAAAAGATGATGAATTGCAGTTGCAAAGTTGACTGAGAACATAGTTTGTTGGTTTTTAATAGAGTTTTTACTTTATACTTCGATTATGTGATGAATTGTTACTTATTCACGAGAAGTATATAATAAAAGTTCTATTATGAAAGCCTTATGTTTAATTTTGTTGTAGTTATAATAATCAAAATGATGCTACTATGCCTGTATTTTGTTTTTATCGACACCTCTCTCTCTCTCAAAGCATGTGGACATGTTTTTCGATTTTTGTTTTCGCTTGAGGACAAGCGAGGTCTAAGCTTGGGGGAGTTGATACGCCCATTTTGCATCATGTTTTCTTAATTTTATTTATAATGTTTTTATCCATAATAATGCTTTTTGGAGTAATTCTAATGCCTTTTCTCTCATAATATGTAAGGTATACACAAAGAGGGAGAATTCTAGCAGCTGGAAATCTGGACTTGGAAAAGCTACGCCGGGCTACCTATTCTACACAACTCCAAATGAGCTGAAACTTCACGAGGATTTTTTATGGAATATTTGAGAATTATTGGAGTAAATAACTATCAGAGGAGGCCCACCAGGTGGGCACAACCCACCTGGGCGCGCCAGGGAGCCCAGGCGCGGCATGGTGGGTTGTGCTCACCCTGGCCCACCTCCGGTGCCCATCTTCTGGTATATAAGTCATTTTGACCTAGAAAAAAAATAAGGAGAGGACTTTCGAGACAGAGCACCGCCGCCTCGAGGCAGAACTTGGGCAGGAGCACTTTTGCCCTCCAGCGGAGCGGTTCTGCCGGGGGAACTTCCCTCCCGAAGGGGGAAATCATCGTCATCATCATCACCAACAACTCTCCCATCTTGGGGAGGGCAATCTCCATCAACATCTTCAACAGCACCATCTCCTCTCAAACCCTAGTTCATCTCTTATGTTCAATCTTGTTACCGGAACTATAGATTGGTGCTTGTGGGTGACTAATAGTGTTGATTACATCTTGTAGTTGATTACTATATGGTTTATTTGGTGGAAGATTATATGTTCAGATCCAATATGCTATTTAAGACCCCTATGATCTTGAGCATGTTTATCATTTGTGCGTAGTTACTTTTGTTCTTGAGGTCACGGGCGAAATCATGTTGCAAGTAATCATGTGAACTTGATATGTGTTTGATATTTTGATAGTATGTATGTTGTGATTTCGTTAGTGGTGTCATGTGAACGTCGACTACATGACACTTCACCATATTTGGGCCTAAGGGAATGCATTGTGGATTAGAAATTAGATGATGGGTTGCGAGAGTGACAGAAGCATAAACCCCAGTGTATGCGCTATTCCGTAAGGGACCGATTGGATCCAAAAGTTTAATGCTATGGTTAGAATTTATTCTTAATACTTTTCTCGTAGTTGCGGATGCTTGCGGGAGGGTTAATCATAAGTAGGAGGTTTGTTCAAGTAAGAACAACACCTAAGCACCGGTCCACCCACATATCAAATTATCAAAGTACCGAACATGAATTAAGCCAACATGATGAAAGTGACTAGATGAAATTCCCGTGTACCCTCAAGAACACTTTGCTTATCATAAGAGACCATTTTGGCCTATACTTTGCCCCAAAAGGATTGTTCTACCTTGCTGCACTTTTGTTACTACTATCGTTACTTGCTCGTTAAAAATTATCCTGCTATCAAACTACTCCGCTACTTACAATTTCAGCACTTGCAGACATTACCTTGCTGAAAACCACTTGTCATTTCCTTCTGCTCCACGTTGGGTTCGACACTCTTACTTATCGAAAAGAGATACAATTGATCCCCTATACTTGTGGGTCATCATTGACTAGCAGAGGAGAAATTTGATTTTGCTGTATGTGATGCATGGCAAGATACGAAAATACATGCATCCTCGACATGTGTAAACAGTAGGTTGGTGTACATGCATGCAAAGTTCCATGGGAGGGATATGAAAGTATTAAAAAAGCCAAAGAGGCGGCTACGAAAGGTACAACGTTAGGTTGATCAGGTTATGTTAGGCCCTATGAATAATGACACATAGGAACGTAGAAAGAACCTTGCATGTATTGTTGAGCAACTTTTGGAGTAGGAGGAAGCATGTTAGTCGCAAAGATCCGTTGTGAACTAGATGTAAGAGAGATAGGAAGTTAGGAACACCAATCTTTTCATGCTTTTGCCTTGGTCCGGCATAGACAAAATGTTATTAAGCGATTAATTATCCAAACAGTGACTCGGTGGAAGGTATGGATCACATGAAGCCACTCTTTTTAACTACTTCTCTTACTTGTTTTCCTGTGAAATTAATCAAACTGACCAAGGCTTGCTTGGTAAAATAAATCCCAAAGTCACTCAAGATATGAATGGTATGCTTTTGACACCTTTCTAAACTGAGGATGTTAAAAGATAGTGTTTAGCAAAGGTGACTTAAAGGCCCCAAGGCCAGATGGATTGCATGCTCTTTTTTGTGAAAAGTTTTGGTATCTTAATAGAGAGGAAATCACAGCTAAAGTTTTCCATTGGCGAACAATGGCCATATTTGGATAATTTGAATGAAACAATTGTTGTGTTAATCCCCAAGATTGATACACATGACCTTTTCACTAAGTTTAGACCAATTAGTCTTTTCCATGTGATATGACATTATATCAATGTGAGAGCCTGGTGTTATAGGAATGATGGACTACTCATGTCAACAAAAATTCCTTCTTTTTTAGAGCCCATTCGCAAATACCTCCAAAGTTAAGCACGTTTGGCTTGGAGCAATTTGAGAATGGGTGACTGATGTCGCTTGAACTACGTTGGTATTTCCCCAAAGAGGAAGAGATGATGCAGCACAACTACGGTAGGTATTTCCCTCAGTTATGAAACCAAGGTATCAATCCAGTAGGAGAACCAAACAACACTATGTAAACGGTACATGCACACAAAGAACAAATACTTGCAACCTGACGCTTATAAGGAGTTGTCAATCCCTCTTACGGGTCACGGCGTAGGAAGTTGTCAAGTTGACGGGATAGAAATTGTGATAGATTGGATAAATAGATATTGAATAAACGAGACATAAAAGATGCAAATAAAAATGCAGCAAATTTTTTGGGTTTTTTTAAATAATAGAGCTGAAAATAAAAATAAATAAAAATAGATCTCAAAGGCAAATAATAGATCGGAAAACAAATATGATAAAGAATAGACCCTGGGGCCATAGATTTCACTAGTGGCTTCTCTCAAGAGATAGCACACGGGGGGTAAACAAATTACTGCTGGGCAATTGATAGAACCTCAAATAATTATGACGATATCCAGGCAATGATTAATATATAGGAATCACGTCCAACATTAGTAGACCGACTCCCGCCTGCATCTACTACTATTACTCCCCACATCTACCGCTATCCAGCATGCATCTAGTGTATTAAGTTCATGGAGAAACGGAGTAATGCAATAAGAGCGATGACATTATGTAGACAAGATCTATTCATGTAGGAATAGACCCCATCTTGTTATCCTTAATAACAACTATCAATACGTGTCTTGCTGCCCCTTCTGTCACTGGGAAAGAACACCGCATGACCGAACCCAGCACAAAGCACCTCTTCCCATGGCAAGAAAAATCGATTTAGTTGACCTAACTAAACCAAAGATTCAAAGAAGAAATACGATGCTATAAATAATCATGCATATAAGAGATCAAAACTCAAATAACTTTCATGGATAAATAGATCTGATTATAAACTCAAAGTTCATCGGATTTGTCGGCGTTCTGGGAACAGGGGTCCCCAGACTTGCCTGCCTGCGGCCTGCGGCGTGGCTCAAGTGAGGGCCCAGCGCGGCCAATCTTCATCAGCTCAAGCTCAAGACCCTCGCGAGGGGCCAAGCCTCGCGGGGAGGACAACCGGAAGCTTCCTCAGAGGCAACCTCGTCGGGCAGGCTCGTGAGGACGCGGAGAGATCAAGGTAGGGGTACCTCGCGAGGAACCCGTGACGCAAGCCATGACGATCGAGACCAGGCGAGCGCCAGGCGGGCGCCGGCCTACGCAGTGTCCTTGTTTCCCCTTTCGTGCAAAGGGGGCAAGCACAGGCTAAGGCATCGGCAAAGGTTACCATTCCGGTGCAAGGAGACCAAGACCAATAGAGCGGCAGGACGGAGGTCACCGTGGAGCCCAAGACGGCATCATCACCAGTACTTTTGGCAGCCGAAGACCACCTTTGGTCAGGATAACTTGTACTAGATGTTCCCTTTCAAAATGGCTAATTGTTGGCGCCCTTCCTGCTCATTATTTGGGGAGAGGCCCAGGGCCTCTATAAAATAGAGCTAGCCACCACAGAGGAGGAGAGGACACCCTGGGAGAGATCGAGACACTCGGACATCTAGAAATCTGGTAGAGCCCTACCAGAGATAGAGAGAGAAAGAGAGGCGACTGAACTCTCCCTAGCAGTTCACCGCACCAGCTCAAGAACACCTCTCGCGAGGCTGTTCTTCCCTTGTACTATTCATCAGCAGCCCCTGAGGCAATCCACCACACCACACACTGGAGTAGTGTATCACACCACAACGGTGGCCCGAACCAGTATAAATCTTGTGTCCCTTGTGTTGTTCGTTGTTTCCAGCTCAAATCATGCGAGGAGATTGGACATAGATCGGTAGGGGAGAGATCTCCGCGCGCACCCCAGTGTTCGAACCTCAAGGGTCTGTCGGAACCCGAAATCCGACATTTGGCGCGCCAGGTAGGGGTACGCCAGAATCTTTCTTCCGCTGTTTGCGTGTGATCTTCCGTCGTGTCCATGGCTGACGCTCGTCGGGCTCGCGCCGAGCGCCGGGCTGCTCTCGCCACCCGCGTCGCCCAGACGGCGCCTGTTGGCGGACGCCCTTGTCGTTCCCCGTCGCCTGCCACCAACGCCGCCACTGGCCCAGTGGGGAACGAGCAGCAGACCTCGTCCCAACATCCTTCAGTACAGCGGGAAGGCCGCACCGCCACACCTTCGCTGACTCCAGCCGCTTCGTCGTCCCACGCCCGTCGCGCCCCCATGGACGCGCACGCCGCGCTGCTCCTGGCAAGAGAGCTCTTGCACTACCGCCCCGTCGACGACCTCTACGAGGACTGGCTCGCCCGCATCACCGAGCTCGTCAGCACCGCAGGGGGCTCCCCCTTTTCGTCCCTCTCGCTGCCTCGACCTCCATTCCGCGCAGGAGGCGGGGATCAGGAGGCGCCTCTACCACCTCCTCCTCGAGAAGGCGCCCTGGCTCCAAGGCGCGCAGCCCCAGGGCGAGACCCTCCGCGTCCAGTGCCTGCGCAGCAAGAAAGGAGCTGCCAAGAGATCCCTCGTCCCCAAGAAGGTGCTCACGCGCTCACAATGCCGGCACGCCAAGATCGCGTCCCTGCACCTCCACGCCAAGACCCCATGCTGCTCCAAGCGGCGGCGCGTGGTAATCCCCAGGAAGAAGCCCAGCACCAGCAAAAGGCACCGGTGGCCACAACAGGCTGTCGTGCTCTCAGCCCCGAGCTACGCGGTGTCGCATGGCCAGGCAAGTTCAAGCCTGACCTGCCCCCTCGCTACGATGGCACGGCGGACCCCACGGAGTTCCTACAGCTCTACGAGCTATGCATCGAAGCCGCCAATGGAGACGAAAGGGTCATGGCGAACTAGTTTCCCATGGAGCTCAAGGATGGGGCCCGCACCTGGCTCCTGAACCTGGCTCCTGGCACAATCTCCTCCTAGGACGAGATGCGCACTCGCTTCATCGCCAACTTCCAGGGCACTCGCGACCGGCCCCCGGCCGTGAGCGATCTATGCCGCATCAAGCAGCAGCAAGGGGAAACCCTGCAGAAATACATCCAGCGCTTCAACAACGCTCGCCTCAAGATCCCCAAGGTGACTGAAGAAGCCATCATCTCGGCCTTCTCCGATGGCGTATGCGACATCAAGATGAAGGAGGAGCTAGCAATCCATGAAGAAATGTGCACATCCCTGGAGTTGTTCAACTTGGCAACCAAGTGCGCCAGGGCTAAGGAAGGGCGCCTTTCCCTCCTCGAACTCCCAGCTGCCGACCCAGAAGAGAAGAAACCCAAGGCTAAGGACGTGAAGTGCAAGGGGGCTGCCGTGCTTGCAGTGGAACCAGACACCAAGCGAGGCAGGGATCAGCCTGGGTCATCCAAGGGCAGCCGATACTACGTGTACCACGACCTCCACACCCACAACACCAACGAATGTCAAGAGCTCAGGGCCATGAGAGATGGACGTGTCGGCCGACGCCCCGAGCGCAACGATAGGGGCTATGGCCGAGTAGGAGGAAGAGGTGGAGGACGATGGGAAGACCGTGGCCCTCGCCAAGGGTGGCGTGACCAACCTCGCGAGGATCGCTGGCAGGACCAGCCTCGCAAGGAAGGCTGGAGAGATCAGCCTCGTGAGGATCGCCCGCACGGCAACGCAGGCCTCCATCCTCTGCCGCCACCGCCAAGGAGGAACGAAGACCAACATCAAGACGAGGGGGCTGGGGGCTTCCAGGAGCCGCACGCAATCGCTTGCATCTTGGGTGGCGTGCAGGCCCCAGCCTCACAGCGCATCTTCAAGCAGTTTGCTCACGAGGGGAATGCAGTCCTCCCCAAGCTTGAGGCCATGCGCCCTCTCAGGTGGTCCGCGTGCGCTATCACGTTCAGCTCAGCAGATCAGCTCAAGTGCGCGGCAACGACCGGAGTCCTCCCAATGCTTTGCTTCCCAGTCATCAGCAACGTGCAGGTCACCAGGACCCTCATTGATGGCGGAGCAGGACTCAGCGTCCTGTCCGTCGAGACGTTCGACAGTCTCCAAGTGTCGTACGATCATCTTCAGCCAACCAAGCCATTCTCAGGAGTCACTGATGGTTCCACTGTTCCCATAGGGCAGGTTCGCCTTCTAGTCACCTTCGGGCAGCGCAACAACTACCGCACCGAGCTCATCGACTTCGACGTCGCCCACATCCGTCTGCCATACAACGCCATCCTCGGGTACCCAGCCCTAGCCAAGTTCATGGCAGTGACTCACCATGGATACAATGTCCTCAAGATGCCAGGAAGCGGTGGAGTCATCACCATACCCTGTGAAGAAAGGGAAGCAGTGTGTTCACTCGAGCGCGCGTTCCAAGCCGCAGCTATCAAAGACCCGGACCACAGGAACAGAAGACTTCTCGAGGTGACCCTTAAGAAGAAGAAGATTTTGCCTGGCCCAAGCCATAAGGAGGCAGGCACCTCTGGAGGTGTTGCATCAGGATCTGCGCCCAATCAGGGAGCGCCGCCCTCTCTCGCATAGGAAGGCGCGCCCGGCGCCCTCCTCAGGCAGGGCTCGGGGGCTCTTTCTTGGAGAACCACCAACCTTGCCAAGGTCGCGAGGGAGGCGCTCGGGCACCACTTCGAGGGGTGCTTCTAGGCACGTTTCCCTCAGGAAGATACAAGGCAAGGAAGACCACACCCTCAGGAGTTCATCACAAGAAACACCCATGAGCTACAGGAGTCGAGAGTCATGCGCGGCAGCCGCCGCTTGCCCACCGAGGCCCCACATCCAGGCAAGGATGGTGGGATGCGCATCTGCGTCGACGTGCCAGGCCTCAACCGAGCCGCGTCTCAGGAGCACATTTGGCCTTCGCGCGTGGGGCGTTGCGAGGGTCCATCTCATAGCTATGTTCGCATGCCTTTCGGCCTGCCGAACGCGGTCGCTGCTCATCAGCGCCTGCTGAGGAGCATTCTAGAGGCTCAGGAGGTCAGACATCGTGCGGTCCTGGCGGAGATGGAGATGGCTCTCGGAGACCCGCCAGTACCCCCAGAGCCTCCTGAGGCTCCTGGGCTTGGGGGCTCGTGAGGGTCGACGCCTCCATCACGCATCGCCCGCTCCTTCAACATCACCCCATCTTCAAACGACACTAGGTGACATCTTTCTAAGTCCCGTTTTTAGCTGGGAGCGCCCACAGGGCTGCATTATTCCCAGGTCGCGTGGGTCCGTCCCTGCGGCATGTATCCGTTTTACTAATGCTCTTTACTTACCTTGTTTTGGGCGCCCCTCGGGCTGCATCATCCCCGAGCTGCTCGGGCCTAGCCCAACGGCGTTTGCTTTTCTCGTGTCCATTTAAATGAATTTCCTCCTGCGTGCTTAACACACCCGACCTAATCGCCTGCTCGATTGACGCCTACCTATGGAGCTGCTCGCTCTGGCACGGCGTCTGCGCACGGGTCCATCCCTGCAACACCAATAAATCTGAGTGGTCGAGCTCTGGACGCGACAGCCCCGCAAGGCGCCACCTCACCAGGCCCTCAGTGCCCCCAATCACTCCCCCGAAATGACCAAAGGTTGGCTGGCAACTGTAACAACAGGTCTTGTTTCTCTTCATGATTGGTGTGCAGGACCAACTCCAGGAGCAACGCTAGGGACATCGCGAGCTGTCTCTCCCTCTCTCCGGCACGGACCGCTTGCACCTTAATAGGGGGACGCCTGAGCATCGCGACTCATGGGCTCCTACTGGCTCTCCAGCCCTCACCCCTGGCCTTGACCCACGGCATCACGACCTGTCATACCAGCGGCGGCTAAGCTCGCTCAAGGGCCGGGACCTGAGGACGTAGAGCATTAAGGAAAGTGAGGGGGAGTGGGAAGAAGCTCGCGAGGACCTAACCTAGCAGCGCCTTAGCTGCCACCGCTCGAGCCAGGCGCTTTGTCGAGGAACTACACCAAACTCAAGAGATAAGTCACGCCCTTACAAGAGTTGAACCAACGCAGTGCAAAAAACCCTCGGCCAGTGTGGCTCTGTCATGGCGACATTGCCTTCCTTTCTCGCCCAGTGAGGGCTGCTTGAGCGCTAAAGGGGACCTCCTGAGCATCGCGACTCGGGGGCTCTTACCGGACCTCGGGCCACTCACCTCCTGGCCTTGACCACGGCATCGTGACCTGGCATACCAGCGACGGCTTAAGCCTACCTGGGGACTGGGACCTGTCAGCATAGAGCGCCAAGTCCTCGCGAGGATAGAAAGGGGGGGCCGAGCTGAGACAGGACAAGCACCTTGCATTGATTCATATAAAGGATATAATATTCATAAAAGACATGGAAGACGCCTTAACCCCCTGGGGTGTTGCTTTGATTCCTCGCAGGGAACAAGAGTACTAATCCTAAGGAACGCTAATCGCCCGAACCTCCGCCAGGGACGCCATCATCAACAGTGGGCTGCCCAACGTCGATGCCAACCCCATCCAGATTAGCAGCGTCGGCGGCTGGACGCAGCTGCCCCGCTCCGAGCACCGCACGAGCTCGGGGGCTCGTAGCTGTCGTTGCTCGTCTCCGGAGTTGCGAGGTGCTCGGGGGAGCCGCTCGATTCCCCAGCTCCTCCGCTGCTGCCTGAGGAGCCGCTGGAGGGCCGATGGGTGGGCTAGGTCCTCGCTGGTTCATTGCCTCTCCTGCTCTCCCTGGGGCAGCACTCTAGCCGGCGTCCTTCAGCATCGAAGACCTTGAAGAACATCAGGGAGGCGCCGTCGCATTCAAGATGAATTACGAGGGCACCTACCGTCCGGCAGACCTGGGCGATTTCGCCCCAGCCCCGGGTCATGAAGACCTTGCCCGGAGCGACGACCGGACCTTTGCTCCGGTCGCAAGGGTGCTGCAGTCAGCATGCTGCAGCTAGAGCTCCAGAGCCCCGCTCGGTGGCATCTCGAAGGCGAAGGAAGGAGGGAGGCGAATCCAAGAGCTTGGAGGCATGGCGGCGTGGAGCACAAGCTCGCGAGAGGAGCGTTCGGCGTGGACTCTAGGAGGAACGACACACACCACCATGACTCGCCGGCGTCGACGGCAGCATCGTCGGTGTTGCTCAACGCCTTCTCCCTGAGGACCTATGACGCGGGCATACAAGGGTAGTGGATACCCAGGCGGCGACCGCTCGTACCGGGGCCTCGGTGCCTCCGGCTGAGCACCCACATCTCGGGGACGGAGGACCAGCCGTTTCTTCGGCGAAAGTAGGTCAGGACTCTCTCGGGGGGCCTTTCCCTTCTCTTCTATGGAGAACCGGCGGATTGGAGCCATTGGCGTAAGGAGAAGCAAGAACGAGGAAGAAGAAGGAAAGGGGCGGCGGCAAAGGATGGACTGAAGGGGCTCGCACAGCCCCATACTTATAGCCGGAGGAGGCCAACCGTCGAGCACCACGATCGCAGGTAATCATGAACGGTTTCTCTGCATGCAGGGACTTGTCAAGTCGTGCGGTCGCCGAGGCATCGTGGGGAAGCGCAGACGCCCACATCCAATCAATCGCCACGCGGCGCCCAAGGCCGCAGGCTGTTGGGGCCCGCGGCACTTCGCGCTTGCCCCTGCGCTTCCCTGCTAGGCCAAGCCCGGGCGCGCCTTGGGCCCGGGGGCTACTGTCGGTGTTCTGGGAACGGGGGTCCCCAGACTTGCCTGCCTGCGGCCTGCGGCGTGGCTCAAGTGGGGGCCCAGCACGGCCCATCTTCATCAGCTCAAGCTCAAGACCCTCGCGAGGGGCCAAGCCACGCGGGGCGGACGACCGAAAGCTTCCTCAGAGGCAGCCTCGTCAGGCAGGCTCACGAGGAGGCGGAGAGATCAAGGTAGGGGTACCTCGCGAGGAACCCGTGACGCAAGCCATGACGATCGAGACCAGGCGGGCGCCGGCCTGCGTAGTGTCCTTGTTTCCCCTTTAGTGCAAAGGGGGCAAGCACATGCCAAGGCATCGGCAAAGGTTACCATTCCGGTGCAACGAGACCAAGACCAACAAAACGGCAGGACGGAGGTCACCGTGAAGCCCAAGACGGCGTCGTCACCAGTACTTTTGGCAGCCGTAGACCACCTTTGGTCAGGATAACTTGTACTAGATGTTCCCCTTCAAAATGGCCAATTGTTGGCGCCCTTCCCGCTCATTATTTGGGGAGAGGCCCAGGGCCTCTATAAATAGAGCTAGCCACCACAGAGGAGGAGAGGACACCCCGGGAGAGATCGAGACACTCGGACATCTAGAAATCTGGTAGAGCCCTAGTAGAGATAGAGAGAGAAAGAGAGGCGACTGAACTCTCCCTAGCAGTTCACCGCACCAGCTCAAGAACACCTCTCGCAAGGCTGTTCTTCCCTTGTACTGTTCATCAGCAGCCCCTAAGGCAATCCACCACACCACACACTGGAGTAGGGTATTACACCACAACGGTGGCCCGAACCAGTATAAATCTTGTGTCCCTTGTGTTGTTCGTTGTTTCCAGCTCAAATCACGCGAGGAGATTGGACGTAGATCGGTAGGGGAGAGATCTCCGCGCGCACCCCGGTGTTCGAACCTCAAGGGTGTGCCGGAACCCGAAATCCAACAGGATCCCAACAAACACATCGCAAAAAAATAGTTACATCAAATAGATCTCCAAGAGACCATTGTATTGAGAATCAAAAGCGAGAGAGAAAGCCATCTAGCTACTACCTACGGACCCGTAGGTTTACAATGAACTACTCACGCATCATCGGAGAGGCACCAATGAGGATGATGAACCCCTACATAATGGTGTCTAGATTGGATCTCGTGGTTCTGGAACTTGCGGCGACTGGAATTGTGTTTCTCGACTCCCATAGGGTTTCTGAAATATTTGGGTATTTATAGGGCGAAGAGGCGGTGTGGGAGGCCACCGAGGTGGGCGCGACCCCCCTGGGCGTGCCTGAGCCCCCAGGCGCTCCCTGGTGGGTTATGCTCCCTCGGAGCTCCCCTCTGGCACTTCTTCGGCCCAATAGGTGTCTTCTGGTGTGACGCCCTGAGACAGTTGCGCCAGGTGTCTTCTAGTTATAACTTGCATCCGTCCGGGTTCCCCCAGTTCCGTCCGTTGTCCGTTCTGAGCCCAGACACACTCGCACGCGCCCGCGGCACCCCCGAAATATTATTTTATAAGTGGCTGGAAAATGTTCTCGGAATGGGTTGAGAGTTGGCGTGCGGTGTTGTTATGTTGTCAGTAGGTCGCCTGCCAAGTTTCATCGCATTCGGAGTTCTTTTGATGCCCCAACGGATACACATAGCGGCATTATAGCCGGTCATACGTCGGACGTTTTCGGTCTCCGGAAATAGTTGCCGGGCTACACTCCTTCCCTCTCATCTCAGCCCAACCTCCTCTTCACATCCCACCAAACCCCCACTCCGACCGGAGCCATCGGATCACGATCGGAGGGTCCAAAAACCCCCCTAAATCCCGTAACCCTAGCTCTTTTGCTATATATGGACACCCCCTTGACCATTTCAGGCAACCTAGCCTCCCCCTACCCTCAGCCGCCACCTCCCACCTCATTTTTAGTGCCGGCCGCCCCTTCTCCACCACTTGTCATCACCATAGCTGGTCGCGCCGCCACCTGACTGCACCTCCAGCCAACGCGCGCCTGCCACGCGCCCTCCTGCCCGCTCCCACCGTCGTGGCCCGCAACCAGCCCGCCCCAGGGCTGATCTGGGCCCGAGGCCGCCCGCCGTGAACCCGCGCTCCAGCACCCCCACCGCCAGCCACGGATCCCCGCACCGCTGCCTCGTCCCGCGCTTTGCCTTGCCAGAGCGCGAGCGCTGCACTTCCCCCGCCGCGCCGGCGAGTCCGCCTTGCCGGAGCCATCGTCCGCTGCCATCCCAGGTCATCAGCGCCGCCGCCCCGCCCTCGTTTCCTCTCTACTCCCTCTCCCTCATGAACTCTCTCTCTCATCTTCACAGGAGGAGACCCGTCCGCGCCATGGATGCCCTGCCTCGTCGGATCCGAGATGGATCCATCCATTCCTGCTGTTCCACGCCCGGATCCGCGCCCCAGGTCCTCCTCCGCGCCTCCCCGTCGGTGAGCTGCCGTCATCCGCGCAATGGTTGCTGTCCTCCTCCTTGCTCGTGCGGGGGCACGAGGACGACGAGCAGGAATTGTAGCCCAGATCCTCAAGGCCCATTCGGCCGCCCAACGGCCTGCCTCCTCCTCCACCATACCGGGCCTTGGCCCAGGGTGAGTAGGCCCGCACTCTGTATGCTCCTCATGGACAGCTAGAATCGGCCCATAGGTTTTTTTCCCGCTGCTGTGATTTTCACAATTTCCAGAGACTACAGTTTGCAGAAAATCCCCTGCTGTTCATGCATATAATAACTCTCAAACCGTGCATCGGATTAAAATAAATTATATATGAAATATGACTAGAATTTCATCTAGTTTCATAATATGCAACTTTCATCTATGTTTATAATGTTTAAACTTGCTGTTTGTTCATTTTGCTCATATGCCATGTTAAAATGCTTTAATTCATAACTAAATAACCATAGCTCCAATTTTAATAAACTTTATATGTAAATGGGGTAGAAAATTGCCTAGTTTAACATGGTGGACTTGCTTTGCATGTTTAACAACTCTAAAATATGCTTTAGGACAGAACAGTACCAAATCCATAATTTTCATATGGGGATTCTCCGGACTTGTTGTTTGATGTTCCGGCCTCATTTAAACTTGACTAGATAGTTAGTTTACTCATGCTTCACCTCTTGCCATGCTAACCAACATTTAATATTGTTGAGTACATAAATGAGAGAGAACTAAATAAGTCATGTGGTGTTTCGTCAATATGCAACTCGTTGCATATTGAGCTCCACTTAACTTGTAGTTTTGCTTGTGCACTTTGCCATGCCATGCCTCATTAAACTGGACATGCACCATATTTGGTTGTGCATCATGTCATCCTTATGTGATGGTTGTTTACTATGTTGTTTGCTTCTTTCCGGTGTTGCTTCTTCGGGTTAGTTCCAATAACGTCGCATTTTTGAGGATTTGTTCGACTACGTCCGTTCGTCTTCTTCATGGACTCGTTCTTCTTCCTTGCGAGATCTCAGGCAAGATGACCATACCCTCGAAATCACTTCTATCTTTGCTTGCTAGTTGTTCGTTCTATCACTATGTCGCGCTACCTACCACTTGTTATATCATGCCTCCCATATTGCCATATCAAGCCTCTAACCCACCTTCCTAGCAAATCGTTGTTTGGCTATGTTACCGCTTTGCTCAGCCCCTCTTATATCGTTGCTAGTTGCAGGTGAAGCTGAAGTTTGTTCCATGTTGGAACATGGATATATTTGGGATATCACAATATCTCTTATTTATTTAATTAATGCATCTATATACTTGGTAAAAGGTGGAAGGCTCGGCCTTATGCCTGGTGTTCTGTTCCACTCTTGCCGCCCTAGTTTCCGTCATACCGGTGTTATGTTCCTTGATTTTGTGTTCCTTACGCAGTTGGGTGTTATGGGAACCCCTTGACAGTTCGCTTTGAATAAAACTCCTCCAGGAAGGCCCAACCTTGGTTTTACATTTGCCTAACAACCTATTGCCCTTCCCTTGGGTCGGCCAACCCGAGGGTCATCTTTATTTTAACCCCTCGGGTCGGTGCTTCTATACATGTTGGTTCGAACCGAGCTGCCTGCGGGGCCACCTCAAGGAAACTTGAGGTTTGGTTTTACTCGTAGCTAGTCTCATCCGGTGTTGCCCTGAGAACGAGATACGTGCGACTCCTATAGGGATTGTCGGCACATCGGGTGGCTTTGCTGGTCTTGTTTTACCATTGTCGAAATGTCTTGTAACCGGGATTCCGAGACTGATCGGGTCTTCTCGGGAGAAGGAATATCCTTCGTTGACTGTGAGAGCTTGTGATGGGCTAAGTTGGGACACCCCTGCAGAGTTTAAACTTTCGAGAGCCGTGCCTGCGGTTATGTGGCAGATGGGAATTTGTTAATGTTCAGTTGTAGAGAACTTGACACTTGACTTAATTAAAATGCATCAACCGCGTGTGTAGCCGTGATGGTCTCTTTCCGGCGGTGTCCGGGAAGTGAACACGGTTCTTGTGTTATGCTTGAACGTAAGTAGATTCAGGATCACTTCTTGATCACTTCTAGTTCATGACCGTTGCATTGCTTCTCTTCTCGCTCTTATTTGCGTATGTTAGCCACCATATATGTTTTGTGCTTACTGCAGTTCCACCTCATTACCTTATCCTACCCATAATCTTAAATAGTCTTGATCTCACGGGTGTGAGATTGCTGAGTCCTCGTGGCTCACAGATACTTCCAGACAGTTGCAGGTGCCGATGATACCAGTGCAGATGACGCAACCCAGCTCAAGTGGGAGCTCGATGAAGATCTTGATCGTTGTTTTTGTTTCTTTTCCGGATGATCAGTAGTGGAGCCCAGTTGGGACGATCGGGGATCTAGCATTTGGGGTTGTCTTCTTTTACTTTGGTTCCATAGTCGGACCTCTGATTGTACCTTGGATGATGTATGATTTTTTATGTATTGTGTGAAGTGGCGATTGTAAGCCAACTCTTTATCCCTTTCTTATTCAGTACATGGGATGTGTGAAGATTACCCCTCTTACGACAAGCCTACCATGCGGCTATGCCTCTAAGTCATGCCCCAACGCATGCGAGATATAGCCGCATTGTGGGTGTTACAAGTTGGTAATCAGAGCCATCCCCGACTTAGGAGCCCCCTGCTTGATCGAATCGCTGACGTTGTTGAGTCTAGAACAAAACGTTTTGAGTCTTAGGATTATATATATTGGAGAGTAGGATTCATTTTACTCCTCAGTCCCTTCGTCGCTCTGGTGAGGCCTCCTAACGTAGAGTTTTGACTCTTCTCTTCTCAAATTTCACGATTTTTTTAGGATCACGCAGGTATCTTGGAATCATTCCGATGGTTTTGTGACGAGACCATTGTTCTTGGTGCCTCCTGACATTTAGGGGTTGTGGCAGTGTCCCGGGGAGTTGAGCTTCGAGGTGTTGTCGTCACAGTTTTATCATTGCAATTCTGGAATACCTGAGTTCGCCGACATCGAAAATCACTTTTATGCCGTTGTTGGTGAGATAACCTCGATGCCACCCAGTACTGGGGCAGGAGTTCGGGAGTATTGCCATAACTTGTATAACGGATGCTTTTCGAAGGTTGAGGTACACGATTTTCGAAGGTTTCTTGGTTATGTGTTGAAGGATGGATACAGCTGGATGTAGGAATTGTTAGTTTGGGTGAGAATATGCTTCCCCTGTATCCCAACACCTGATTGCATAACCAGAAAGTTTCGGGAGTTTATAAGTGGGAATTCAAGTAGCTCCTCGAATAATCTTTCCAACAGACACATGATACGATATGGGATCTATCATATGTTTGTTCCGGCTTATTCTGCAAGCCAATCCTTTGTTTTCTTTTGTGTTGTGGTATTCGAGTTGCTTCAATGTCAAGTGTTGATCCCATACCTTCCCTAAGTGGTGTTCTCACACTTCCATGTGAAAACCAATCCTTCTTGATCATCAAGGTTGTCATGTCAATTCTTTCCAACCGATGTGATTCTCTTCAAGATGATCCTATCATTTTTCCATCCGCCAGATCAACTCAAAGTCTTCTCAATGTTATTTGTTTCATCCGTCCCAAGTTGCCTTTGTTTTCCCTCCCTCCCACACTTTTATTTTTCTTCAAGGACTCAGATTTCTTAATCAAGCATTCTTTTATTGATGGGAAGTCTCTCCATTCTTTTCCGCCATTGTTCTTATCCGGTGATTCTCAAGAAGATACTAACGGAGCTTCAAGTTCATCATTCTTCTTCTTTTCTTCTCCGGTGGATTCAATTTAAGCTTTGTCGATCAATTCCTTTCCTCGTTTCAAATGTTTTCTCATGTCAGTGCACCTCTTAATCATCCACTTCTCGCTATTCAATTATTCCGGAGTGCCGAAGATATCTCAGAAGATTCCCGTTTCCATTCTCAGTTCGCTCAAGTTCTTTTGAGGATGTTATCTCATTCAAGCAACTTAATTCAACTGGCGCAATCTCCCTTTCAAGTAATCGTTCAACGGTGTTTATCTTGAGTGGGCCCTAACCCACAGGTCTTTTCGCAGGATCTTACCTGACTTTTTGTATTTTGCCGGTGTTACTCTCAAATTCTTTCAAAGTCGACGTAAGAATGAATTATCATCAGTCATATGTCTTTTTCCAAGATCTTTCAAATTATTTTCATCGTTTGGTTCAACCTTTCTAATTTTTCATCCCGGAGTATCTCAACAATTCATGGTGGTGTTTCTCGTCGTCATTCTCAGATTTTGATGACCGAAGAAGAGATCCTCTTAAATCCTCACCCGTTTTCCCAAAGATGTGTAGTTCAAGCTTGATGCCATCCTCACAATTATTTTCGATTGTGAGATATTCTTTCACCCATCCGGAGCAATTCAAGAGTCTTTTCAGTTTGATTCTCCGGAGGCCATCATTTCAGAAGATTTATTCATTCCAGCTTTCAGCTCTCGTTCTAGAAATCTTACTGGTGCATCATTCAAATATTCTCTAATCAGCTCGTGATCTCTTTGTTCTCTTGTATCAAAATTCCATCAAGTATCTTCATTCGTTCTCTAATTCTTACCGGTGATTTATCCCTTTACTTCGTTCTTTTCCAATTCTTACTGTGGTTCGTTCAAGATTCCCCTTCTCTTAGTATCATATCAATTCATTCGTTCTTTCCTAAAGCCTGCCAGTGGATCCATCAAGACCTTCCCAAGTTTACGCTATATCTCTCCTTTATCATTTCCAATCAGAATGAGTAGTATGCCAAATCCGTTGCTTGTCATCAATTTAATTGATGAAGGATAAGCATAATGTAATTCTTATTCTTGTTTCATCCAAGTGATTAATTCCTTATACCGAAGGTTCATCAAAATTCTTGATTTCTTTTGTTCATCTTTCTTTTCCAGAGTTCCAAGTTTTTCCACATTATATCGTCGTGAAGCTCCATCTAAATCATCGCAAGGCTTTCACCTTGTGTTTTCAACTTCTCTTTCTTTTATCATCCTTATTACCGGAGTTCTTCAAGGAGGATCTACATGGTGGTTCGTCAAGGATTCTTTTCATTCTTCAATTGTTCTTCAAATTTTCTCTCGAAGCTAAGATCCACCAAGCTATACTCTCAAATAAACATGGTGCTCAACACATGTTTGTTTTGAGGAGTTCAAGTATTCTTCTTGCATATCGAAGTGCAATTCTTTCTCTCTTATCTTGTGAGGTGGTGTTATGTCATTCTTGATAATTTCCCTTCGGGTGTCATGATTTCAACAGTTGTCAAGAATGAAATAGTTAAACCCATCAATTTCTTCAAGCATGAGCTCTTCTCAATCCATCAATCTCTTCATTGGAATTATATTGGGTTATATTTCACCTAAAGCCTTCCCTAAGGAATGTTGCTAATTGTGGTGTCTATCGATAATCCAAGTTTCCTCCTATTCTCGTGGTGAAAGAAGTTTTTCATCTCTTTGGTGCTCTCACTCAAATCAATAGCTTCCTTTAGTGGCCGTTTGTCACTCATAATGTTGAGATGTTTCCATAAGCCCACCACAAGCTTATTCTTTTCATTGTTGGTTTTCCAACAACTCTGTATAACCTTCTTGGAAGGGTGCTTTCCAAACTCATTTGTGGTAGAAGTTGGCATTTTCTTCTCCATTCTTTCACTCCAATGTTCGATCCTCTATTCTTTCTCCCGGAGGCATTGTGATGTTACTTTCTTCACCCATCATCTCGTTTTATCAAGGATCATGTTCTTTCCTTTGCTTATCCATTCAATCGAAGTGTCGTGTTCTCCATTCAACTTCTCTCATCTTATCAAGTTTTGCCTCCCTTCTCAACCGGGGTGCTATCTGAAATCTTTCTTACCCCTTGTGCCATTCTTTAAATAGTTTCGGAGGCAGTGTATTGTTGATTTCATCATGTATCCTCTCATCTTGTCAAGTTCATGTTCAATTCCTTCCATTTACAGTCGGAGTGCTGCCCAAATTATATCATTCTTATTCCTTCTCTATCTTGTTTTAACCGGAGTGTTGTGGCTATCATTCCTCTTCTAACCGAACTCTCGTCCAAGTGCTTTCATTTTGCCAAGCTCATATTCTTTACCTTCCATGTCCAACCGGAGTGTTGTCATAACTGATCTTTATTGTTCCTTATACATCTCGTCTCTACCGGAGTGCTTGCATGTACTTCTTGTCCATTCCAACCCTTTTCTTATGTCTTTCAACCTACAAGGTTCTACTAATGTTCCTTGTTCCTCTTTTCTAACGGAGTGTTTTCAACTTTGTTCATCTTCGTTGTATTCTTTCTTTCAATTTGTTCAACCTCGCAAGGTTCTTTGGTTTCACTCGTTTGTCAAAGAAGCAACTTAGTTTTACCTTTTCTCTTCCTATTCCGTTTCCCTCTGGTGCCATCCTAGATCTCAGGATGAGATCCTCTTGTAGTGGTGGAGTGTTGTGACGCCCCGAGACCATTGCACCAGGTGTCTTCCAGTTATTCGCTGTCTTTGCCATGTCATTTTCTTCCGCATTGCATCTGCATGTTTTCAAAACTTGCATCTGTTCGGGTTCCCCCAGTTCCGTCTGTTGTTTGTTCTGAGCCCAGACACACTCGCACGCGCCCGCGGCACGTCCGAAATATTATTTTATAAGTGGCCGGAAAATGTTCTTGGAATGGGTTGAGAGTTGGCGTGCGATGTTGTTATGTTGTCAGCAGGCCGCCTGCCAAGTTTCATCGCATTTGGAGTTCGTTTGATGCCCCAATGGATACATATAGCAGCATTATAGCCGGTCATACGTCGGACGTTTTCGGTCTCCGGAAATAGTTGCCGGGCTACACTCCTTCCCTCTCATCTTAGCCCAACCTCCTCTTCACAGCCCACCAAACCCCCACTCTGACCGGAGCCATCGGATCGCGATCGGAGGGTCCGAAACCCCCCTAAATCCCCTAACCCTAGCTCTTTTGCTATATATGGACACCCCTTGTCCATTTCAGGCAACCTAGCCTCCCCCTACCCTTAGCCGCCACCTCCCACCTTGTTTTCAGCGCCGGCCGCTCCTTCTCCGCCACTTGTCACCGCCACAGCTGGTCGCGCCGCCACCTGACCGCCCCTCCAGCCAATGCGCGCCTGCCACACGCCCCCTGCCCGCTCCCACCATCGTGGTCCGCCGCAGCTCGCAACCGGCCCGCCCCAGGGCTGATTTGGGCCCGAGGCCGCCCGCCGCGAACCCGCGCTCCAGCACCCCCACCGCCAGCCACGGATCCCCGCACCGCTGCATCGTCCCGCGCTTTGCCTTGTGATACGTCTCCAACGTATCTATAATTTTTGATTGCTCCATGCTATATTATCTACTGTTTTGGACTATATTGGGCTTTATTTTCCACTTCTATATTATTTTGGGGACTAACCTATTAACCGGAGGCCCAGCCCAGAATTGCTGTTTTTTTTGCCTATTTCAGTATTTCGGAGAAGCAGAATATCAAACGGAGTCCAAACGGAATGAAATCTTCGGGAACGTGATTTTCTCACCGAACGTGATCCAGGAGACTTGGACTCTACGCCAAGGCATCAGAGAGGCGGTCACGAGGGTGGGGGGCGCCCCCCTAGGGCGCGCCCCCTGCCTCATGGGCCCCTCGGTGCTCCACCGACGTACTCCTTCCTCCTATATATACCTACATACCCCCAAACGATCAGAACAGGAGACAAAAACCTAATTCCACCACCGCAACTTTCTGTATCCACGAGATCCCATCTTGGGGCCTGTTCCGAAGCTCCGCCGGAGAGGGCCGTCATCACGGAGGGCTTCTACATCATCATAGCCTCTCCAATGAAGTGTGAGTAGTTTACCTCAGACCTTCGGGTCCATAGTTAGTAGCTATATGGCTTCTTCTCTCTTTTTGGATGTCAATACAAAGTTCTCCCCCTCTCTTGTGGAGATCTATTCGATGTAATCTTCTTCTTTTTGCGGTGTGTTTGTTGAGACCGATGAATTGTGGGTTTATGATCAAGTCTATCTATGAATAATATTTGAATCTTCTCTGAATTCTTTTATGTATGATTGGTTATCTTTTCAAGTCTCTTCGAATTATCCGTTTGGTTTGGCCAACTAGATTGGTAGTTCTTGCCATGGGAGAAGTGCTTAGCTTTGGGTTCGATCTTGCGGTGTCCTTTCCCAGTGACAGAAGGGGCAGCAAGGCACGTATTGCATCGTTGCCATCGAGGATAACAAGATGGGGTTTATTTCATATTGCATGAATTTATCTCTCTACATCATGTCATCTTGCTTAAGGCGTTAATCTGTTTTTAACTTAATACTCTAGATGCATGCTGGATAGCGGTCGATGAGTGGAGTAATAGTAGTAGATGCAGAATCGTTTCGGTCTACTTGTCACGGACGTGATGCCTATATACATGATCATGCCTATATATTCTCATAACTATGCTCAATTTTGTCAATTGCTCAACAGTAATTTGTTCACCCACCATAGAATACTTATGCTCTTGAGAGAAGCCACTAGTGAAACCTATGGCCCCCGGGTCTATTCTCATCATATTAATCTCCATCACTTTAATCTTGCTTTGCTTTTTACTTCGCCTTTTACTTTTCACTTTGCATCTCTGTACCAAAAATACCAAAAATATTATATCTATCAGATCTCACTCTCGTAAGTGACCATGAAGGGATTGACAACCCCTAATCGCGTTGGTTGTGAGTAGCTATCATTTTGTGCACGTGCGAGGGACTTGAGCGTGGCCTCCTACTGTATTGATACCTTGGTTCTCAAAAACTGAGGGAAATACTTACGCTACTCTGCTGCATCATCCCTTCCTCTTCGGGGAAATCCAATGCAATCTCAAGAGGTAGCAAGAAGAATTTCTGGCACCGTTGCCTGGGAGGTTCACGCAAGTTAAGATTTGACTCCCGATAATGAGCCATTTCTGGCGCCGTTGCCGGGGAGTCTACGCAAAAGTCAACATACCAAATACCCATCACAATCCATATCTCTCGCATTACATTATTTGCCATTTGCCTCTCGTTTTCCTCTCCTCCACTTCATCCTCGCCGTTTTATTCGCCCTCTCTCTCTCTCTCTCTATTCTCCTTCTCCTTCTCCTCCCTCTCTTTCTCTATTTGCCTCTTCTGGCCCGTTTGCTTTTTGTTTGCTCGTATGGTTGGAATAGTCATTTATTTATTACTAAACAGAGAACCTAAGATTTATGGATCCTCATCCGCTTGCTAATCTTTTTAAGAGATCCAGTTATGTTGAACCAATTGCTAGTGAGTTTTGTGCACTAGATTATCTTTATGAAGTTTTGCTTGAAATTCATGAATCTGAAAATTGCGATGAAGTATGTTATGAAGTGATTCATGATAGATCTTTGAATAAAAAGCATGATTGCAATGATGTTATTATAAATTCTATTAATGAAAATTGTGCTAATAATATGCAAAACCCTAAGTTTGGGGATGCTAGTTTTGTTATGTCCTCTACTTGTTGCAATGATCATGATTGGGGTGATTCTTCTTTTGATCTTGAAAATTTATTTAAACCCCATGATGAATATGATATTGATTATAATGTTTGCAATAATATGGAAAGTGGGTTTGGAAGAATGTCAACTTTAGATCCCACATATTTAGAGAATGTTCAATCTTATGAAGTTTTTGATAAAAGTGCGTTTGGGAAGGTCATGACTTTAGTTAATGTTAATCCCACTATTTCGGAAAAGTGCCAACTTTGCATGCATGTGGATCATGTTGAGAATATTTTATGTGATAGCTATATTTTTGAATTTGCTTATGATCCTACATGTAATTACTATGAGAGAGGAAAATATGGTTGTAGAAATTTTCATGTTACTAAATTACCGCTCGTTATGTTGAGATTGCTATTATTTCTTTCCTCTTCCTTGCATATGCTAGTTTTTGCTTGCCTTGATAATTTGTTTGCCTATAATATGCCTATGCATAGGAAGTATGTTAGACTTAGATGTGTTTGTCACATGCTTTATGATGCTCCTTTTGTGCTTCAATTCTTGTCTTTCATGTGAGCATCATTAAAATTATCAATGCCTAGCTATAAGGCTTTAAAGAAAAGCGCTTGTTGGGAGACAACCCAATATTTTTCCTTTCTGTTATTTAATAAATAATTTATTTAGCCTCTGTTTTGGTTGTGTTTTTTTGTGTTTAATTAGTGTCTGTGCCAAGCAGAACCGTTGGGAAGACTTGGGGAAAGTCTTGTTGAACTTGCTGTAAAAAACAGAAACTTTAGCGCTCACGAGAACTGCTGTCATTTTTATTTGAAGAGTGCTATTTAGTTAATTCTTTTTGCAGATGATTAATAGATAAATTCCTCACGTCCAGAAATTTATTTTAGAATTTTTGGGGTTCCAGATATTGCGCTAGCTACATATTACTAGAGACTGTTCTGTTTTTGACAGATTCTGTTTTTCGTGTGTTGTTTGCTTATTTTGATGAATCTATGGTTAGTAAAATAGTTTATAATCCATAGAGAAGTTGGAATACAGTAGGTTTAACACCAATATAAATAAAGAATGAGTTAATTACAGTACCTTGAAGTGGGTTTTTGTTTTCTTTTGCTAACGGAGCTCACGAGTTTTCTACTTTAAGTTTTGTGTTGTGAAGTTTTCAAGTTTTGGGTGAATTCTTTTGATGGATTATGGAACAAGGAGTGGAAAGAGCCTAAGCTTTGGGATGCCCATGGCACCCCCAAGATAATACAAGGAAACCAAAAATTCAAAGCTTGGGGATGCCCCGGAAGGCATCCCCTCTTTCGTCCACTTCCATAGGTAATTTACTTGGAGCTATATTTTTATTCACCAACATGATATGTGTTTTGCTTGGAGCGTCTTATATTATTTGTGTCTTTGTGTTTTAGTATGCCACAATCATACTTGCTGTACACACCTTTTGAGAGAGCCATACATGAATTAAAATTTGATAGAATACTCTATGTGCTTCACTTATATCTTTTGAGCGTTATAATTTTGCTCTATGTGCTTCACTTATATCTTTTGAGCTATGTAGTTTTGCTCTATGTGCTTCACTTATATCTTTTGAGCATTATAATTTTTCTCTATGTGCTTCACTTAGATCTTTTAGAGCACGGTGGTGGATTCATTTTAAAGAAACTATTGATCTCTCATGCTTCACTTAAATTATTTTGAGAGTCTCTTAATAGCATGGTAATTTGCTTAACAATAATATGCTTGGTATTCAAGATTTGTGAAACTTTCTTTTGAGTGTGTTGAATACTAAGAAAAGATTGAAGCATGATAATTGTTTTGAGATATGGAGGTGATAATATTAGAGTCATGCTAGTTGAGTAGTTGTGAATTTAAAGAATACTTGTGTTAAAGTTTGTAATTCCCGTAGCATGCATGTATGGTGAACCGTTATGTGATGAAGTCGGAGCATGCTTTATTTATTAATTGTCTTCCTTATGAGTGGCGGTCGGGGACGAGCGATGGTCTTTTCCTACCAATCTATCCCCCTAGGAGCATGCGCGTAATACTTTGCTTTGATAACTTCTAGATTTTTGCAATAAGTATATGAGTTCTTTATGACTAATGTTGAGTCCATGGATTATACGCACTCTCACCCTTCCACCTTTGCTAGCCTCTCTAATACCGCGCACCTTTTGCCGGTATCATACACCCACCATATACCTTCCTCAAAACAGCCACCATACCTACCTATCATGGCTTTTCCATAGCCATTCCGAGATATATTGCTATGCAACTTTCCACCGTTCCATTTATCATGACACATTCATCATTGTCATATTGCATATGCCGATACACCGCCGGAGGCATTCATATAGAGTCATATTTTTTTCTAAGTATTGAGTTGTAATTGTTGAGTTGTAAGAAAAATAAAAGTGTGATGATCATCATTTTTAGAGCATTGTCCCAAGTGAGGAAAGAATGATGGAGACTATGATTCCCCCATAAGTCGGGATGAGACCCCGGACGAAAAATAAATAAAAGAGACCAAAGAAGCCCAAATAAAAAGAGGCCATAAAAAAAGATAAAAGGACCAAACAAAAAAATGAGAGAAAAAGAGAGAAGGGACAATGTTACTATCCTTTTACCACACTTGTGCTTCAAAGTAGCACCATGATCTTCATAATAGAGAGTCTCTCATGTTATCACTTTCATATACTAGTGGGAATCTTTCATTATAGAACTTGGCTTGTATATTCCAATGATGGGCTTCCTCAAATTGCCCTAGGTCTTCATGAGCAAGCAAGTTGGATGCACACCCACTTAGTTTCTTTTTGAGCTTTCATATACTTATAGCTCTAGTGCATCCGTTGCATGGCAATCCCTACTCACTCACATTGATATCTATTGATGGGCATCTCCATAGCCCGTTGATACACCTAGTTGATGTGAGACTATCTTCCCCTCTGTCTTCTCCACAACCACCATTCTCTTCCACCTATAGTGCTATATCCATGGCTCATGCTCATGTATTGCGTGAAGATTGAAAAAGTTTTGAAAAAATTAGAGTATGAAACAATTGCTTGGCTTGTCATCGGGGTTGTGCATGATTTAAATACTTTGTGTGGTGAAGATAGAGCATAGCCAGACTATATGATTTTGTAGGGATAACTTTCTTTGGCCATGATATTTTGAGAAGACATAATTGCTTTGTTAGTATGCTTGAAGTATTATTATTTTTATGTCAATATAAATTTTTGTCTTGAATCTTTTGAATCTGAATATTCATATCACAATTAAGAATATTTGCATTGAAATTATGCCAAGTAGCACTCCGCATCAAAAATTCTCTTTTTATCATTTACCTACTCGTGGACGAGCAGGAATTAAGCTTGGGGATGCCTGATACGTCTCCAACGTATCTATAATTTTTGATTGCTCCATGCTATATTATCTACTGTTTTGGACTATATTGGGCTTTATTTTCCACTTTTATATTATTTTTGGGACTAACCTATTAACCGGAGGCCCAGCCCAGAATTGCTATTTTTTGCCTATTTCAGTATTTCGGAGAAACCGAATATCAAACGGAGTCCAAACGTAATGAAACCTTTGGGAACGTGATTTTCTCGCCGAACGTGATCCAAGAGACTTGGACCCTACGCCAAGGCATCAGAGAGGCGGTCACGAGGATGGGGGGCGCCCCCCTAGGGTGCACCCCCTGCCTCGTGGGCCCCTCGGTGCTCCACCGACGTACTCCTTCCTCTTATATATACCTACGTACCCCCAAACGATCAGAACAGGAGCCAAAAATCTAATTCCACCACTGCAACTTTCTGTATCCATGAGATCCCATCTTGGGGCCTGTTCCGGAGCTCCGCCGGAGAGGGTCATCATCACGGAGGGCTTCTACATCATCATAGCCTCTCCGATAAAGTGTGAGTAGTTTACCTCAGACCTTCGGGTCCATAGTTAGTAGCTAGATGGCTTCTTCTCTCTTTTTGGATCTCAATACAAAATTCTCCCCCTCTCTTGTGGAGATCTATTTGATGTAACCTTCTTCTTTTTGTGGTGTGTTTGTTGAGACCGATGAATTGTGGGTTTATGATCAAGTCTATCTATGAATAATATTTGAATCTTCTCTGAATTCTTTTATGTATTATTGGTTATCTTTGCAAGTCTCTTCGAATTATCCATTTGGTTTGGCCAACTAGATTGGTAGTTCTTGCCATGGGAGAAGTGCTTAGCTTTGGGTTCGATCTTGCGGTGTCCTTTCCCAGTGAGAGAAGGGGCAGCAAGGCACGTCTTGCATCGTTGCCATCGAGGATAACAAGATGGGGTTTATTTCATATTGCATGAATTTATCTCTCTACATCATGTCATCTTGCTTAAGGCGTTACTCTGTTTTTAACTTAACACTCTAGATGCATGCTGGATAGCGGTCGATGAGTGGAGTAATAGTAGTAGATGCAGAATCGTTTCCGTCTACTTGTCACGGACGTGATGCCTATATACATGATCATGCCTAGATATTCTCATAACTATGCTCAATTCTGTCAATTGCTCAACAGTAATTTGTTCACCCACCGTAGAATACTTATGCTCTTGAGAGAAGCCACTAGTGAAACCTATGGCCCCCGGGCCTATTCTCATCATATTAATCTCCATCACTTTAATCTTGCTTTGCTTTTTTACTTTGCCTTTTACTTTTCACTTTGCATCTCTATACCAAAAATACCAAAAATATTATATCTATCAGATCTCACTCTCGTAAGTGACCGTGAAGGGATTGACAACCCCTAATCGCGTTGGTTGCGAGTAGCTATCGTTTTGTGCACGTACAAGGGACTTGAGCGTGGCCTCCTACTGGATTGATACATTGGTTCTCAAAAATTGAGGGAAATACTTACGCTACTCTGCTGCATCATCCCTTCCTCTTCGGGAAAATCCAACGCAAGCTCAAGAGGTAGCACCTTGCCGGAGCGCGAGCGCTGCACTTCCCCCGCCGCGCCGACGAGTCCGCCTTACCGGAGCCATCGTCTGCTGCCGTCACAGGTCATCAGCGCCGCCGCCGCGCCCTCATTTCCTCTCTGCTCCCTCTCCCTCATGAACTCTCTCTCTCATCTTCACAGGAGGAGCCCCGTCCGCGCCATGGATGCCCTGCCTCATCGAATCCGAGATTTATCCATCCTTTCCCGTTGTTCCACGCCCGGATCCACACCCCAGGTCCTCCTCCGCGCTTCCCCGTCGGCGAGCCGCCGTCATCCGCGCCATGGTTGCTTTCCTCCTCCTTGCTCGTGCGGGGGCACGAGGACGACGAGCAGGAGCTGTGGCCCAGATCCGCAAGGCCCATTTGGCCACCCAACGGCCTGCCTCCTCCTCCACCGTACCGGGCCTTGGCCAAGGGTGAGCAGGCCCTGCACTCTGTATGCTCCTCTTGGACAGCTAGAATCGGCCCATAGGTTTTTTTTCCTGCTGCTGCATTTTTCACAATTTTCCAAAGACTGCAGTTTTGCAGAAACTTCCTACTGTTCATGCATATAATAACTCTCAAACCATGCATCGTATTAAAATAAATTATATATAAAATATGACTAGAATTTCATCTAGTTTCATAATATGCAACTTTCATCTATGTTTAAAATGTTTAAACTTGTTGTTTGTTCATTTTCCTCATATGCCATGCTAAAATGCTTTAATTCATAACTAAATAACCGTAGCTCCGATTTTAATAAACTTTATATGTAAATGGGGTAGAAACTTGCCTAGTTTAACATAGTGTACTTGCTTTGCATGTTTAACAACTCTAAAATATGCTTTAGGACAAAACAGTACCAAATCCATAATTTGCATATGGGGATTCTCTGGACTTGTTGTTTGATGTTCCGGCCTCATTTAGACTTGACTAGATAGTTAGTTTACTCATGCTTCACTTCTTGCCATGCTAACCAACATTTAATATTGTTGAGTACATAAACGGGAGAGAACTAAATAAGTCATGTGCGTCAATATGCAACTTGTTGCATATTGAGCTCCACTTAACTTGTAGTTTTGCTTGTGCACTTTGCCATGCCATGCCTCATTAAACTGGACATGCATCATATTTGGTTGTGCATCATGTCATGCTTATGTGATGGTTGTTTACTATGTTGTTTTCTTCTTTCCGGTGTTGCTTCTTCGGGTTAGTTCCGATAACGTCGCGTTTGTGAGGATTCGTTCGACTACGTCCAATTGTCTTCTTCATGGACTCGTTCTTCTTCCTTGCGGGATCTCGGGCAAGATGACCATACCCTCGAAATCACTTCTATCTTTGCTTGCTAGTTGTTCGTTCTATCGCTATGTCGCGCTACCTACCACTTGTTATATCATGCCTCCCATATTGCCATGTCAAGCCTCTAACCCACCTTCCTAGCAAACCATTGTTTGGCTATGTTACCGCTTTGCTCAGCCCCTCTTATAGCATTGCTAGTTGCAGGTGAAGCTGAAGTTTGTTCCATGTTGGAACATGGATATGTTTGGGATATCACAATATCTCTTATTTAATTAATTAATGCATCTATATACTTGGTAAAGGGTGGAAGGCTCGGCCTTATGCCTCGTGTTTTGTTCCACTCTTGCTGCCCTAGTTTCCGTCATCCAGTGTTATGTTCTTTGATTTTGCATTCCTTACACGGTTGGGTGTTATGGGAACCCCTTGACAGTTCGCTTTGAATAAAACTCCTCCAGCAAGGCCCAACCTTGGTTTTACATTTGCCTAACAACCTATTACCCTTCCCTTGGGTCGGCCAACCCAAGGGTCATCTTTATTTTAACCCCCCCTCCCGGGCCAGTGCTTCTCTAAGTGTTGGTCTGAACCGAGCTGCCTGTGGGGCCACCTCAGGGAAACTTGAGGTTTGATTTTACTCGTAGCTAGTCTCATCCGGTGTTGCCCTGAGAACGAGATACGTGTGACTCCTATCAGGATTGTCGGCACATCGGGTGGCTTTGCTCGTCTTGTTTTACCATTGTCGAAATGTCTTGTAACCGGGATTCGGAGACTGATCGGGTCTTTCCGAGAGAAGGAATATCCTTCGTTGACCGTGAGAGCTTGTGATGGGCTAAGTTGGGACACCCCTGCAGGGTTTAAACTTTCGAGAGTCGTGCCCGCGTTTATGTGGTAGATGGGAATTTGTTAATGTCCAGTTGTAGAGAACTTGACACTTGACTTAATTAAAATGCATCAAGCGCGTATGTAGCTGTGATGGTCTCTTTCCGGCGGTGTCCGGGAAGTGAACACGGTTCTTGTTTTATGCTTGAACGTAAGTAGATTCAGGATCACTTCTTGATCACTTGTAGTTATCGACCGTTGTAGCTTCTCTTCTTGATCTTATTAGCGTATGTTAGCCACCATATATGCTTAGTGCTTGCTGCGGTTCCACCTCATTACCTTATCCTACCCATAAGCTTAAATAGTCTTGATCTCGCGGATGTGAGATTGCTGAGTCCTCATGGCTCACAGATACTTCCAAACAGTTGCAGGTGCCGATGATACCAGTGCAGATGACGCAACCCAGCTCAAGTGGGAGCTCGATGAAGATCTTGATCGTTGTTTTTGTTTCTTTTCTGTATGATCAGTAGTGGAGCCCGGTTGGGATGGTCGGGGATCTAGCAGTTGGGGTTGTCTTCTCTTACTTTGGTTCCGTAGTCGGACCTTTGATTGTACCTTGGATGATGTATGATTTTTTATGTATTGTGTGAAGTGGCAATTGTAAGCCAACTCTTTATCCCTTTCTTATTCAGTACATGGGATGTGTGAAGATTACCCCTCTTGCGACAAGCCTACCATGCGACTATGCCTCTAAGTCGTGCCCCGACACGTGGGAGGTATAGCCGCATTGTGGGTGTTACATCTGGTCCAGAAAAATTCTCCAAAAAGTTTCGATGCGTTTGGAGTCCGTTTGGTATTGATTTTCTGTGATGTAAAAAACAAGCAAAAAACAACAACTGGCACTGGGCACTTTGGCAATAGGTTAGTCCCAAAAAATGATATAAAGTTGCTAGAAAATGATTGTAAAACATCCAAGAATGATAATATAACAGCATGGAACAATCAAAAATTATAGATACGCTGGAGACATATCAGTGACCGACTGGGAAGTTGGTCCTAGGTGCACACGAGTGAATACAAAGTGCACAAGAAAGACTAGTTTTCGCATGTGGGTCTAGTCTAGATCCCGCCAGATGTAACGGCCAAACACTGGTGGATGTGACCGGGCATTACAATAAAAATGTTGGCATTAAGATTGAAACTAGTATTGCTAGATATCATTTCTCCAACACAAAGTGTGTTTGTCCCGGGATGCTTGACAATGGATAATTTTCTTGTTTCTTATGAGTGTGTTCATTCTATAAAAAATAAGAAGGTGGCAAAAATGGATTATGTGCATTGAAACATGATATGCATACTACCTATGACAAAGTTGAAGGGGTTTCTCAAGAACATGATGTTAAAGCTTGGATTCCGTGTTAAATAGGTCGATATGATGATGGCTTGTGTTTCTTGAGTGAACTATTCTATCAGGTATAATATCAAGAATCTGACAGATTTACTACGACTAGAGGTATTCATCAAGGTCTCTCTCTCTCTCTCTCTCTCTTCTTTTTATTCCTTTTGTGTGAGGAGGCGCTATCAAGTCTTTTATAGTTTGATGAAGAAGTTCGTGGCATGGCTAGGATTAAGGTGTGCAGAAATGTATCATCAGTATTACGCCTTTTATTCGCTAATGATTCCCTTATTCTCATGAAAGAAGGTATGACTAGTGCAACTTCCCAACAACAAGTTATTGATACTTATTGCAGCAATTTAGGTCAATTGGTGAGTGGAATCAAATGTGTTTTAGTCCCAATACTGATCCAATAATGAAAATAATATGTGCTTGGCTCAATATTGATATTGAAGCACTATTAGATAAGTACATAAGATTGCCAGCCTTGGTGGGTGCTCACAGGGGTGACTGTTTTAATAACTTTGTGCAGAGAGTTTGCTCATAGATGGTGGGTTGGATTGAAAAAAGGTTATCCACTTAAGGAAAACAGATTTTGCTAAAAGTTGTGTCCAAGCAGTTCCTGTTTATGCTATGGTCTTTAAACTTCCAAAAGGTGTATGCAAAGATATAACGAGTGCAATTTTCAGAATTTGGTGGGGAGAAGATGAGAATTACAAGAGAATGCATTGGTGGACATGGTGGAAACTATGCTTCCCTAAGAAAGATGGACGAATGGGCTTTTGAGATCTCCATTCTTTTAATTTGGCAATGTTGGCACAACATTTCTCAAGATTACTAGATGATCCAGAATCCCTATGTTCTATGGTCCTCCGAGCAAAATATTATCCTCTGGTGATCTTCTTGTTGATGGACCCAAAAAGGTACCCTCCTTTACATGGCATAACATTTTTGCCGGTATTCATACTTTCAAATGGGGTCATATATGAACAATTGGAAACAGGGAAAAGGTAAATACCTTGGAGGATCATTGGATACCAACTAGCCCCTCGAGTAAAATAATTACACCACAAGCTAGAGTGTTAACTACAAAAGGTAATGAGCTAATTGAGCCTATAACAGAAAGTTGGGATGATCAAGCTACTACACAATATTTTCAACCCAATTGATGTTAGTTAGTCGTATCCTCGGATCCCTTTGAGTTAAACTTACTTTGAGGACTTTGTGGCATGCATGGCACAAGTTCGCGGTATTTCTCAGTCAGGTCGGCATATCATGTGAGTGGAAGTATTAGTTTTAGAACAGAGCTTTGCCAGTGGCTGGCCCCTCGACAAGTAACCCTTTATGGTCTATATTTTGGAAATTGTGCATCCTAGGAAAAAAATTGTTGGAGGGAATTGCATGTCACTTCTCTAAATCCTTTCTGGTTAATAGGCGCATTGGGGGTATTGAACAATGTCATATTTGTCCACAGGGCCTCGAGGACTATTACACCTCCTGTTTGATAGTGTTTGGGCCAAGGATATGTGGCACTTACTTGGATTAGCATAGGTGATAGACCAGGCTCCATTGTTGTTGAGGATCTACTATGGCTTCTTGATGCATGCATGCCAAATCTACCAAGTATGGGATTGAAGGATGGATATTGTAGTAGCTTTCTGGTACCTTTGTTGGATGCATCGGGAGAAACACATCACGAACAGAGTCCTCCTACTGGCAGATGCATTGTGAGTGATCTGTCTGAATTATCAAAGAACTTCAGGTGTAAAGATCATGCCTATTGATAATTGATAGTATGGGTTTGAAGTGGAATAAACCACCTAGTGGAAATGTAAAGTTTAATATCGATGCATCATTTTATGCGAAAGATGGTAGATGATCTACTGGTGCAATTATCATAGATGGTTATGTTGTCTTTCTTGCTGCTTTGTGCTCTCATATTCCCTATGTTACCGATGCACACACTGTAGAATCTATAGCAATGAAGCATGGCCTTCTAATTGCAAGCAGTCTGGGCTTTAACTCTATCCAAATTGATTTCGATTCAACTGAGGTGAAATGCATGTGCAGGACAGGAGAGGATATCGAACGAGGCAACAACAATTTATGCATAATGTTTCATCATGGATGGGGTGTGGTACGTTCTTTACATTGTGTCCGGGAGGCTAATATGGTAGCACATACAATAGCAATTTTTCTTATGATAATAACATTTCTTGTAATGGGGTCGATGAGCCTTCAGATTTCCTTGTGGATGCCATTGTGAATGATGTAACTATTTTGCCAAATCAACAAAGTGAGCCATGATTGTATTTCCTAAAAAAACTTCTTAAGCTCCTCCTTGCCCACAACTTTGGTGGCGCCACCAGGTGCCCCGTCATCATCCATGTCATCACTCTCTCCACGACGATGAAACGTCATCGACTTCCACTGACTATAGGCCGCGCATGAGTTCTATGGCTGGCAGTGGGGCGGTAACTACTAGAGTCTAAGGAAAAAGCACGACGCCAGCGAGCCCATGCGACTGTTGTTGGCCAAGGTTGCCTTCTTTCTCGTCGCCAAGCTCACCTCATTCCTACCCTCTACACTACTCATTGTGCTCCTCGATCTCACTCGCTTGCCCATGCTCCTTCCATTCATCTTCTCAGATGATCCTGCTTTATTCTTTTCCCTCGGGTCATAAGCGTGCAATGGGAGCCCCTTCCCCCAATCGAACACACCACCATCGGTGGCTACTCGACGATTGACGTGCGATGGGAGGCGAACCATGCACATCTCATCGAACAACGCAAGAACGTGGTGTTCTTAATGAGAGAAAAGAGTTACTATTTTTTTGTTATTAGTACTAAAAATTCCCATGTGTTTGGAACAATTTAATCTGTATTTATTGAAAAATGCATAAATATACTCCAAGGGCGTGTTAGGTTGGAGGGAATTAATGATAGGGAATGGGAGTTTAAGGTGCGTGGCACATATAATTTATTGTTTGATTGGGGAGCAAGGGAGTTGAGGAAGGAAGGGGGAAGTGAAATTAACATGCCAATTCCCATGTATCTCTTTGCTAGCCCCCACCCCCTAGTTAATTTAGGTGGGATGAAGCTTCCTCCGAAATTCCCACTACACCTCAAACATGGGATTCAGACTAAAAGTGTACTTCCCAAACGTAAGCCCTAGACAAACTCCCCTTTATAAACTCCCATTTCATTTCCCTTAAGCTGCCAAACACGTGACAAGGAGAAGCGACCTTTCTCCTCATTGGGGAGAGGGACAAGAAATAAGAATACTAGGGAGGAGGGCTTCCCCCTCTCTTCAAGTAGTGTAGAACGCCGTCGGGGCCACCACCATCACCTTCACCGCCACCTACACCGCCATGTTCTTCTTGTATATAGAGGTATCTCCATCTATAGATCAATTCTATCCCCCACTAAGACATGGTGTTTTGATGCAATGAATTAGTACCCTATGATTTGTTGGGCTATAGAAGTGTTTGAGTAATTTTCCTTGTCCTTATGGCATTGGTGATCTAATGTGATTTGTATGAATTTTATGTTTTAGTATGCCGCTGTCCTTCGTGCTAGTGAATGGGTGCACATGTACATTAAATCAACACTCTATAGTTAGGAATGTGTTATGGTGAAGGACGCTCGCGCGCCGGGGGGGGGGGGGATCGACAGAACGCCTCACCCAATCTCTGCAATTATAGTGTGTGGGATAAAGATGACCCTTAAAAGTAAAGCTATTATTAGGTTTATCTTAATAATTTACAATTGGAGATTTCATCATATATAAGACATGCGTCAATGATTTTGCAGTGAGTTGAGTATAGGCATATCCCATATATCAATTGTAGCAAGTATATGCATCAGTCATATTACCATAGCCAATTGCCTAGGGATAATTCAACAACCTTCTTTACTGCCACAACTCTCTCTCTCTCTCTGCTTGCAAACTTTGTTGTTGCATTATTTAACTTGCACACTTTATTTCCCACACCTACTCTTGCTTCTATATTGCTATAAGTATTTGAAAAGTAAACACTAAAAACACATAGATGGCCATGACAGATACTGTGACGACCACCGTCGAGGCCGAAGGGTTGGAAACAAAAGGGTGTACAAGGGCTCACAAACTTAATTATTTAGATGCAAGAGTAGGTATGGGGGGGAGTGAGAGATCAACAGAAAGCCTCACCCAATCCCTGCAATTATAGTGTGTGGGATAGAGATGACCCTTAAAAGTAAAGCTATTATTAGGTTTATCTCAATAATTTACAATTGTTATGTGGGTTGCCCTTTGAAGATTTCATCATAAATAAGACATGAGTCAGTGATTTTGCAGTGAGTTGAGCATAGGCATATCTCATATATCAATTGTAGCAAGTATGTGCATCGGTCATATTACCATAGCCAATTGCCTAGGGATAATTCAACAACCTTCTTTACTGCCACACTTCTCTCTCTCTCTCTCTCTCTCTCTCTCTCTCTCTCTCTCTCTCTCTCTCTCTCTCTCTCCTTGCTTGCAAACTTTGTTGATGCATTATTTAACTTGCACTTTATTTCCCACACCTACTCTTGCTTCTATATTGCTATAAGTCTTTGAAAAGTAAACACTAAAAACACATAGAAGGCCATGACAGATACTGTGGCGACCACCGTGGAGGCCGAAGGGTTGGAAACGAAAGGGTGTAGAAGGGCTCGCAAACTTAATTATTTACTAGCAAACATGCCCGTGCGTTGCAACGGTAGATACAAAAATTACACTCTGGTCAAATAAGTATGACTCAATCAGCATCCTTTATTTTAACACGGTGGCTCATCATTTTGCCATTTACCTTTCTTCCGACTCTCGCTGATGAAGGACGTGATGTCCACATGATCACAATGCAGTCGACATGGTAAATCCCAAGACAATGAGCTTGTCACCGCATGACACACTTGTCATTGTGTAGCGCAAGAAAATGTTTAAAACTTTTAAAATAAATCTCATCTACCACGAACTACTCCCAACGCCTAGACATATAAAGACTTTCCAAAAACTGATCAAAACGTAGACATAAAAGACTTTTGAAACGTCAAAAAGTTTTTGGAATTGACAAACATTTTTTCTAAATAATTGGGCATTTTTAAAATTCGTAAACATTTGTTTTGTTTAGACGAAATTATAGAACACATGAATATTTTTTAAATTCCTGAACATTTTTTGAATCAATGGTTTTTTAAAATTAGTGAAAAATTCGCAGAAAAGTTGATTTTTTTTGAGAATTTTCTAAAATTTCATGGATATTTTTTTAGATTCGCGATCGCGAATATGTTTTGTATACATGATCATTTTTTCAAAATCAAGAACATGGTTTTATTTCCCGACAATTGTTTTCCAAATTGTAATATTTTTTTATAATTTTCCAAAATCTTTGTAAAATTACCAACATTTTTTGAAACCATGAAAATTTTATGATTTTGCAAACATTTTTAAGATTCGTAGACATTTTATGATTTCTCGACCATTTTTTTCCAAAATCTGCAACTTTTAAAAAAAATTCAATCTTGAATTAACTCAAAAAAGAGAGTAAAAAACAGAAATAAGAAAAGAAAAGACAAAAAAATGAAGAAAAATAGAGATGCCGCGTCCCGCGGGCCGGCCCATGAAGACATTCAGGGGGGGATGAGGTGGGTGAGAAAAAGGAGTTGGAGAAAACGGTTCGTAGACATTTTATGATTTCTCGACCATTTTTTTCCAAAATCTGCAACTTTTTTAAAAAATTCAATCTTGAATTAACTCAAAAAAGAGAGTAAAAAACAGAAATAAAAAAGAAAAGACAATAAAAATGAAGAAAAATAGAGATGCCGCGTCCCGCGGGCCGGCCCATGAAGACATTCAGGGGGGATGAGGTGGGTGAGAAAAAGGAGTTGGAAAAAACGGTGAATGCAGGGTTCGAACCCTGGTCTTCCGAGTGGGAGAAACAGGGTGCTGCCACTACGCCACCAGCTCACAGTGCTAAATGGTGGGTATCGTGCTTATAAAACACTTATAGAGACGGTGTCTTAACAAAAAACGAATCGTTTTCCGTTTAGATGGCATAGCAGGTAATATATGGCAACTTCGAGGGTATGTTTAGACGGACGACCTGAAACAATACTTGGTTTATTAGTATATATATATATATATATACTAGTACAAATGCCCGTGCGTTGCAACGGGCAATAAAATTAATAGAACATGCTCCATTTGTCATTCCGCAATATTTATTATATACAATTTTGACGAATGTCAGAAATAATGTAATCCTGAGTATCGCTTTTTAGTCCATGAAGTGCGAATGTGAAGAGGCCTCCATAACATTGTTCGTCACGATGTATTTCAACTCCACATTTTCATCCGATGACGACGTAGTAATGCAAGGAATAGTCTTTCATTTATTTATTTTAATTTATTGGAATAATATGTTTTTTAAGGATTTTTTTGTAATTTTTTAGAAAATTATTTGAAATTTTTAAATAATTTTTAATTTCAAATAATTTTCTAAAATGGTATCAGTTTTTATGGCTAACATGTTTTATTTTGATAATTATATTTCATAGCAAACATGTCTTGCAACGGGAGAATAAAAGTTGACGTGCTTCGCTACGAAGCAAACACCAATTATAACTAATCAGGTTGGAAATGTAGAGGATAAATATGATAATGAGAAAAAAATGATGGATCAATTAATAATTGGATTCTTTGGGACGCTAGTTTGAAACTTGCGACGTTAATCCTAGACAACTAATCGGGTGAACAACGTTATCTTTAGATTACCATATTGATAATAGAAATTATTGTACATGTAGTGCTTATTTTGAGTTACCAACATCACACAATAAAAATATGGTATACTTCTTTCAACGTCCAGGCATGCATGCTTCTGTCATGTGTGCTAACCGTGAAGTCCTTGTGGTATAGATGTTCTAATAACTTCCGACTATGTTGCGACATATGCAGGTTCTTCATTGCAATTGAATCTTTATTTAGTTTGTTGCGCCTCAGTACATAGTTAGATGTAATTTGCTCTATTCTAGCTTTTTTTACTCCATGTTTGCATATTCCTGCCTTTCTCGTGCGCAAGTTTTTTTTGCCTTTTGTGCTGCTCCATATTTGCATATTTTCCCCCCTTGTGTTTTTTTTGCAATTATGTTGTATCTTTAATTCTTATATTTTGCTGATAGGCTTCAGGATGCCTTTTTAGTTTTTTCTGTTTGTATTCATTGGTCATCCGTGTGTACCGTTCTCTATCTCTTTTCCTTCTTTGTTCCTTAGCACCCATGACTGGGGATTACTACCCAAATTGATTTATGCAGGTTTTCTGTAATGTAGGAATCTGGCACCTCCTCTTGGATGGAGGGCCTCGGCTCCCCGGGGCGATGCGGCTTGGGCGGTAGGCTGCGCCGGCGGGCCCTGGTGGGCAGCCTCCCACGGCGTGCGGGCGGCGTGGAGGCTGCAGACGAAGGTGTTGTGGCGGCTCCTCGCAGTCCGTCATTGCTCCCTGAAGAAGCTCCGCCCCACTCCGATCTGCCCCGATCCGTGACAGAGTCGGCCCCTAGTGGCTGCTGTCGTCGTTCCTTGGTGCTGGCTGGACGGATCTGGCGAGTGGGTGTGGTTCCGGGGTAAACCTCTGGCCGGCGCGGTGGCCTCCTCGAAGTCAACGCCTTTCGCGCCGATCCCCTTCCTGGAGGCTTTGGGGGTGGATCCTCTCCCTCCCGCCTCCTCCTCGAGCTATGGCGAAAGCTAATGTTCCTCCGATCTGGGCATCGACGACATCGTGGTGTTGTGCTCCTTCTTGAAGGGGGTGGCTGGGAACTGCTCTTGGTGCCGGGGCTGCTGGTGGCGTGGTGGCGTTTAGTGATGGCCTGCCTTTCTTGCTGCATCCTGCTTGGCTTCGCCTGATGCTATCTGATGCCTCTTCGGTCTTCTTCATGGTGATGTACCTTCGCTCGACAACTCACGTCCGGTGCTTCGCACCGCCGCTGCCGGTGAGGGTGCTCGCTTGGTTGGTCATCCGTGTTCGTGGGTACGCTCCTCCTACTTCTCCTGTGGCAGCTCGGTCACCTTGTGTTGGGTTCTTGTGGGAGCCACTCTGTCGATCGCCGGTGTGGCACCCATCGAGCCTTGGTGAAAGGGTAGTGGCCCTTTGCGACGGCGGAGCCAACTCAAGTGTTGCCCAAGTTTGGTATGTGGATGCAGCCGGCGCTCGACGGTTGCACGGTGGTGCCTGGCTTTCGTCTCCTTAGTTGGCTAGTTGGTGTGGGTGTAGTGTTGTGTTGGTCATTGGCATCGCCGCATAGTGCTTTGGCCCTATGGTGCTGCCGCTGTGTTGTCTACCTTGTGTTATGTATCCTTCTTTCCGCCTTACTTGTTTCGACTCCTTGTAATTTTGTGCCTCGGTAATCCTGACCAGCTGATGGCTTTGTTAATTCAAAGTCGGGCTAAATTCGAGCTTTTCTCGGACTCGGGCAACGCCTTTTCTCTAAAAAAAGGATATGACAACTTCTGTAATTATCTTTGTTTAAGAAAGTAAGCTAGTTCACTAAAGTAGGTTATTTTTGTTTACGGAGTATATTCTTTTGTTTAAATAGTATTTTGTACTGTGGTATCCGAAAACATAGTGTCTTTTAAGCATGAGTGAGTTAATAAATGACCGTGCATGTGTAGATAGTGTCAATTTATTTTAGATGAGTCATATTGAACCATAAAAGGAAAACTGATTTGAAGAACAAACATATATATGTGCACGTCCTTGTAATGCACTCGGAGATTTTTAAAGGTCAACAACATGCGCGCTAGCTAACACGCGTCAGGTGACTTTCAGAAAGAAATAACACATGTCATGTGGTTTAGAAGAAACCAGACTCAAGCATCGTCGCAGCTTATCTCCTCAGTTTTGCTGGCTGTCCCCAAGTTATGTCCATATCCCAACCCCACGACCTCCCGGGACACGCCGCCGCTACCGCCTGCCGCCCCACGACCGCCGCTGCCGCCTGCCGCCCACCGCGGTCGGGATCCGGCCCCCCAGCTTGACGAACGCGCTGGGATCCTTCCTTCCGCGCGTCCCCCGCACGCAGCCGAACCCCCCGCTCCACCGGCCATGGCGCGGGCACACACCCGCTCGCCATGGTGGGCTCTTCTCCAGAGGAGCTGGCTCCGGCCCGCTAGAGGCCGCCATTGAGGTCAGCTCTGTCTTTCCTCCCCCGCTCGAGGCCGCCGTCGCTCCATCTCCAGCACCGACGGCCAACCCTGTTTCTCCTCCTAGCTGGAACCCCTTTCTGTTAGGCTGTAGGCTGACATCTCTATTTTCTTCTGAATGCAGGCTGCAGCAGTCTCAGTTTTCTTCAGATCCTCCTAGATGTGGGCACACAAATGCTTCAGATCGGCTCTCTCTGTCCTCCCGCTCAGGGGGCTGCAGTAGCTTGTCCAGTGTGGCGCGGAGGCCGGCGGCGACGACCTCATGGCTCTTGGCGACGCCAAGCCACGCCCGGTCCTCTGCCATCATCTGTCGGAGCCTCTCCTCCAGTTCGCCGTTGCGGTAGCGCGCGCACTCCAGTTCAACCACTACGGCCTGAAGCCGCCCCGCCGCAGCGTGCTCCACACCAGCCAACACCGCCCTCGCGTGTCGCCGGCTCGCCGCAACGCCTTGGTCCGCCGCGCCCTCCAACGCCCGTCGCTACGCCTCGGTCCGCGCGCTACAACGCCCGCCGCGACGCCTCGCCCCATTCCTGGGCTCGGGCGGCGCGGACGCGCGCCGCGACGCATCCCCCTGCCTTGGCTTATTCGGCGTCGACGCCGGCGGCAAGCGGCGGGGCGTACTTGGCGGTTCAGTGGAGGCAGGCAATGGATAAGCGGTGGAGGTGGCCAGTGGTGGCAGGTTTTTTTTGCAAAAAACGAAACGTTATCCAGATTTAAGTAGGACCGCGGGTTAATTTCTAAGAAACAGGGGGACTTGTTTGCAAAACGACCAACGACGGACGACCAGAAGCGATCGCTGGTTTATTAGTATATATATATATATATATATATATATATATATATATATATAGAGAGAGAGAGAGAGAGAGAGAGAGAGAGAGATAGAGATAAGTAGAGTATGCTTCATAACAGCTCGTAGAAACACGAAGACTAAAATTCATGGAATCACACAAAGAATTGATCCAAATGTAGGATGAATTGAATCGGTCTAAATATAATAATTTTGACTACACTGCACAACCAAACTTCAAATTAAATTAATGGACGGGAACATACACATATATGTGCCTGTGACATGGACCACGGGAATAATTAATGCCGTTGATCTTCATGACCTTCCAATAGCAATAGTTGGTGAGGTTTCAATACCTCGATGATATGCATCGCTAGAGTGAGCTCATGATTGCTAAATTCTTCTCGTCATCTTTGTGGCTCAGCCATACCGCGATCTCCTCTGTAAACCTGTCCATGGCCGCCCTCGGCAGCAGCATCGACACCACGGTCGAGACCTCGCCGTTCTCATTCCTGCACCACATGTGATCGCTCCCTAGTTTGGAAGTGAGATCCCCGGCCAACGGTATACCACCGCCGGCCAGGTCAGCCCACCCGAAGTCCAACACGTTCACCGCCATCCACCTCACATCCGACACCTCGTATATCCTGCCCATGGTGGAAGGCGGCCACTCCCGCAGCAGCGCCACCGCCTCCACCATCGACTCCATGCGCTCCTTGGTCATGCCGCGCTTGGTCTCGCGCACGAGCTCCACCGTGTCGGCGAGCGGCTGCGCGCGGAGCTCGCCGACGACGGCCTCCGCTATGGGGGAGACGTGCGCATTGCCGTAGTACCCCCACGGGATGGGGGTGTGGTTGTTCCACCTCCCGCGGGCGTTCATGGTGGTCATGAGGCGCACCCGCTGGCCGGGCTCGTACCCGAGGGCGACCGTGCGGCACCGCCACATCACGGCGGTCACCAGCTCGAAGATGGTGGCGGAGCGGGCGGGGTGGCCCGCCGGTATGCGGCCTCGGAGGGCTGACACCTCCCTTGGCCCGAAGAGGAAGTACTTGGCGACCATGCTCTGAGGCGGAACCGAGAGCATCATGTCGCGAGCTGCGCTCCCCGAGCCGTTCGCTGGTGGTTCGTGCGCTGGGTACAGTCGGGTGATGGGGGGTGGTAATAAGCTGCGTGATGTTAGCAGCTCCCTTTCCCACACGGGTAAAATGGTCGGGGCCGCTTCTCCACGTGCTATGTCGGACACAGCTTTGATGAACTGAGCCATGCCGAAGCCGTCGGCGAGGTTATGGCAAATGTGAAAACCCAGGACGAACCCTCCGCATTTGAGTCGTGTCACCTGCGTGCAAGTCGATAATGATTCAAGATTACCAAACTAGAGCTAGCAACTTAGATATGTGTCGTACTCGTACATTTCCTGAAAAAGAACGAATTCCCGAATACACATGCATGCAATGGAGAAAACCTAGTTTCTTTTACCTGCATGAAGAGCAAAGGCTTGCCAACGACGGCCCTGGTGTCGCCGACAGGGCACAGTAACTCCTCCACGCAAGGGTACGGCGGCAGCAGCGGCTCGCCGAACTCCTCCAGACGCGCGTCCACGTAGGCCTCCACGAACACCACCCCCTCGGCCGTGCAGTCCACGACGAGCCTCCCTGCGCCGTCCTCCCTGAGCCGGCCGGCGATCGGGTAGTAGTACACCAGCGCCTCCCTCAACGCCGCCCGGATGGCCTTAACCGGGTCGTCCGGCCTGCCGGGCAGCGCGTTGCTGCGGAAGAACCCGATGACCGTCTCGTAGTAGCGCAGCGTGCGCTGGTCGTCGAGGTCCGACAGGGCCTTGGTCTCTCGCGGAGTCGCCCGTGCCGGCGGCAGCAGCTCCGGCTCGCTCCGGCGCGCCGTGAAGGTCACCATGGCCGGCTTTGGTGTGGGGTGCGAACTTTGTCACACTGCTTCGAGCGTTCGTGTTTCGGATGTCCTATATATGCACTTGGGAGAGGTAGCAATCGTAGTACATGCAGGACACACATTGCCAACTTGGTAATTACTACACACAACGGCTGCCTGACACAGCTATGCTGCCAGTTGTAAAGTTGTGTGTACTACGTACATCAGTGCCGCGGCAGTGTCACAGCGAATTGAGATCTCATATGTGCAAGCAAGCTTTATCTACATTGATGTTCGCTTATCCGTTCACGAATGCAGCTAGCTCAGAGGCATGCATGGCACATTCAATGGCCGCCAATGGCAATGGAGAGATGAATTGCATGAACCACCACGTTGCATGTTTGCTTCTTCGGCACTTCAGGACACTCCGCACTGTGCCCTTTTCCGTTCGTCAAACCATTTCTTCTCTCACGTAGGAAATGAACGAGAACCGGCCCCATTTTCAAAAAATGTTGGTCTTAGAGTATCTACAGCCCGACTTTACAAATCCGACCCCTCAAACGCCCACGGACGCCGCGGGCACTGATTAGATACGCCTCAAATGAGCCACTTTGAATCCGGCTCTTTCAAATTTCATCTCCTAGATCCATACAAATCATGTAAAAGAAATCATATGTACTACATCTACGTACTATCCTAGCTACTCTTCGTCGCCGGAGATGCCCACGACGACGGTGTCGGGCGTCGGCTGGACGGGCGGGTAGGAGGGCTCCGGCTCATCCTCCTCCTGCTCGACCTCATCCATGTAGGCCAACATCTCCGCCTCCTCCGCGGCCTCTTGCACCTCCATCTCCTGCTGGCGACGGCGTCTTGCCTCCGCAGTCGACTCTGACCGGAGGGAATCGAGGATGGCCTGCTACTTCGCCTGCAGATCCCCGTCGTCAGCGTCCCCCACATCCTCCTCCTTCGGCTCATCCTCCTCCTCGTCGTCGTCGTCCTCCTCCTCCAACTCCTCCTCCGGATCCAATGCATCCGGAGGTAGCCCCGCGGCGATCCGGGCTTTGCGCCTAGCCCAAATTTGCTCAAGGAGCTCGAGCAGGCGCTCCGGCGTCAGAAAGGGCTCGCTCCTCACCCGGCGGCGTCGGGGCATGGCTATTAGACGGACGGGTATAAAGTGGTTGCATGCATCGTCCAGATGCAGAGGCCGCGGGTCCTCCTCCATTTCTAAAAAAATTAGACGGACGGGTGGAGTGGAAAGTGGCGGCTGTTGCGCCACACGGCGCCACCGGTCCGACGGAGAAGATGAGCTTTGGACCGCCGGGTTTGAGGGCCTTTCCGGCTAGGACCCCTTCATCAGTCCGACATGGCGGGAGTGCCCGAGCGCCTCCATATCCGGCCCATATTTGGGCTGGATATGGGGGGTGTTGGTCAGCCCGGACGTTTGAGGCCCGTTTGAGGCATCCGTCTGGGTCGAAAAGTCGTGACCGGCCAGTGATCAGGCGGCCCGCCCAGGCGTATGAGACGGGTTTGAGAGGTCTGGCTGTAGATGCTCGTATCTTTTTGGCGGATTTATTGAGTAAATTGAAGGTTGTAGGCTGAGAGGAGGGGGGGGGGGGGGGAGATCCTCTCATATTTTGCCTAAAGAAAAATCATGCAGGCTTTGGATCTACGTATGTCCTTTCTAGCCAGCAACAAAGAGAAAACCTAGATCTGGATGGGGCTCTAGTCCTGCAAATGTGTTTGCCACAATGTGAGCTCGTGCAGCCCATAAAGGTACGTACAACGCGATACACCCAATAAATTCAATGCAGCTCCCCCATGCAACAAACATGACCAAATTTTACCGGCTGAACTTGATGGCGTCCTCTGTTCCTCCTTGAAACTACGCCTCACTTGCACCCCTTCGGAAAAGAAAAGCGAAAGAGGAGAGATTGTACCCTACCAACAAGAGAGATCTCATTCAATAATTTAACGTAATTGCACATTTGTTGACGCTCCGACCAGTGGCTGCGGGGCAATAAATAACCTAGTGGTGCCAGTGATGAAATGGCCACCTCACACTGCTCTAGACGCACACCACCACCTTCACTCCAACCACACACGGTTGGAAAAAGACTGTTTGACGCAATTCCAACCACGTGCGATGTCCAAATAATGTATACTGTTGAAAAAGGGCAACAGTTTACCATGTCATGCACACGGTTTGGTAAATTGAACTGTGTGCGATGAGGTTGTCCATCCAGTGAGTATCAGGTGCTCCCGTGATATAAGCTACTGGACCGTTGGTTCCCAGATCCAACATCATTCGAGGGGTTGTTGTATTTGTGCATAATTCTTGAATTGCTAAAGGTTGTTTTTTACAAAATAGTTCAGAATCCCCTTGGGGTAGATCCATTGCCCTTCCAGAAGCTTGCATCACCGAAGCAGCCGATGTTTTTCCATTGTCAATCGACCTTCGTACAAAATTAGTGTTTAAGAATCATGTATAATGACGTGCACATGATTACTAAAAAGAGTCTAATGTGTACTATCACACGGACCGAGAAATCAAGCCATGTGGACGTGTGTTGCCACCTCTCTCGCCGCGTCCTTTTGTAAGTCATCGTGGTTTGAAAAATTTATGACACCTGATTTGTTTTCATAGTTTTGTGTGTTTAGGAAGTTTTCTGAAACCAAATTATAAAACATGCAAATATGCCTCTCTCTCGTTTTATTAGTAGGCTAGTCCAAAGAAATTTTATATTTTCATATTTTGATAAGATAGTGGCATGAAAACTTCAAAAATTGTAGGTACACTTAGGACATATAAGCCAGCACATCATGGTCTTCTTGTCTCGAATAATTTATAGTCGCCGAATCTGATTACCCCCCATATTCTCTCTGGCAATCTTCATATATTTGATCTGTTCACTTCTTTTTCGATCTTTAAAGCGGTTTGGTTTGGGTATGGCATATGTCTTTCTCGCTCGATTCTTGACGTTGGATTCACATTTAGCTAGCGACTAGCGACTAACCTCGTCCTAAAGCTGTCGTCCTCCGTTTCAACCATCATGCAGGAGGACCACTCTACAGTTCCTATGAGGGGCGACTTTCATACGAGCTCGTCGGTGTTGCTTGCTTCTCCGGATGGACCCTCCACCGTTGAAGCGGTCATTAATTGTCGTCAGCACAAGCGCTTCGACTTATACTATGCATGATGTCGTCATGTACTCTTTCCTCTGTTCAAGCAGAGGTTCTCAGGATGGTGTTCTTGACATTGATCTGGTGGTAGCTGGGCCAGCTTCTAGAGTTAGCCTGCCCTGGTCAGTGGCGATCAAGACCAGGACACGTCCCTCTTTGGTGCCCACGTAGTGCTCCCTAGAGTAGCATATTATATTTGTTTTGTCCATATGTCCTATGGTGAGCCCTTTTTACATTGTGTATGATTGCAAACTTATACTACTTTTTGTGTTGCTTTGAGTTGTATCGCTATATACTTCCATGGAATCTCCTATTATTGACTCACTACATAGAATAGAGAGCATTCTGTATAAATTGTGCATGGAGGTGACTCTGTGATTCAACCCATTTAAACGCAAGTGGTACCTGTTGATAGAGGTGTTCTTCTGTTTCTTGGGCATTCTTCTCCGGTTTTATTTTCTATCAGTTTTCGGTGGCCTCTTCTGGATTTATTATCTTTTTTTGGTTTTCTTTGTTTTCTAAAAAAGTTTTGAACACTTCCATAAATCGTGGACATTTGCGAACATTCACAATAAATACACAAATTCACATTTTCTGAAAGAAAAAACATGACCATTTCCTGAAATCCTTGAACATTTTTTTAGTACAGAGATTTTTTTAGAATTCTTGAATATATTTATATTTTGTGAACATATTTTAAAATTCATGGCTATTTTGTAATTATGTGTATTTTAATTACATGATTTTTTTTAATGTACCTTAAAAAATCATGAGTATATTTTTGAATTGATGAACAATTTTTATTAAATCTATTAAAAAATTAGGTGGTTTTTCGAAGTAAGCAGCTAATATATTTTTATTTTGGGAGCGAACAACATTGCTTTTTTTACCCTATTCAGTACTATGTGGACCGATTTTCTGGGGAGTGAACAGCCACGTGCAGCTTAAATGAGCCGGCTTGAATTCGTGTTTTACCTCTTATCCATCGCTAAATGAGCGAGGAATAGACCTTTCATGTGAGGATTTCCCCCACTGAAATGCTGGGCCACCCTCCTTTGGAGGGTCCAAGTTTGGCACACACAAAAAAACTAACCAAATCGGGCCGTCCTATTTTACCTAAGAGGCCTTGTCGTTTTTATGTTACCAGGTGGTTCAGTCGGTCAAGGCAACTCGGTCAATCTCTTGGCGATTGGGCTGATCCGCTGCCGTCCGCCACTTGGCGGCGGCGCGGCCGGCTGTAACTTCCCGTGAGTTGCTGCTAAGTTTCCATGGCGTTGATGCGTACAGTTTCTCTGGTGTTTATGCATCAGGGACTTGGCTGTTGATCGGATTGGGAGACAATCTGGTGTTTGTTCAATTTTCTGTCCCGGCGTTAGCTTCGGCAACGATCGGTGTTTTGTCCCGGCGCTGGTGTCGACAGCGATCGGTTTCCTATCCTGCAGTGCTGGCCGATCTCTCGACAAGGTTCGTGCAGTCTTGCTCTCCGTCAACTGTGCTCCTTGTGAGTTAGGGTTTGGACGTACGTCTGTTTGGCTGCTGTTCTTTGGATGATCGGAAGAATTTTGTTGAAGTAATTGTCAGCAATGAAATTGATTAGCTGGAACTATCAGGGTCTTCTCGGTGCCCCGATAATTCGGTCGCTTCTGGGTATCCAGAGGCGGCATGCCCCCGATGCGTTCTTCCTGTCTGAAACGCATCTGGATGACTCTAAGGCAGAAGCGTTGAGGAGGAAACTAGGTATGGATGAGATGATTGTCGAGCCAAGCATAGATGGAAGAAGGGGTGGGTTGCTTTTAGCCTGGAAGAAGGAGGTGAGGATCTACTCCCGGGATTCCACCCTTGATTTTATTGATGTGTCAGTACAAAAGGCTAATGGTGATATTTGGAGGTTAACTGGTATATACGGTGAACCTAGTTGGGACTGTAAAGAGCGTGCGTATCGTCTACTACGGGACTTACATACCCAGTCTAATCTGCCGTGGGTTGTAATAGGGGACTTTAATGAAATTCTCTTTCTTCGGAGAAGGAAGGAGGGGCTCCACGACACCAGTCAAGGCTTCAGGCGTTCCAAAACACACTCTCAGATTGCTTATTGGAGGATATAGGATTTACAGGTGACAAATTCACCTGGTTTCGTGGAGGTCTAAAGGAGCGGCTTGACCGAGCTGTAGCAAATTCTGAATGGATGGCTTGCACCCGTTGGTTGGTCTAAACAATTTAGAGATGGGTAAATCTGATCACCGCCCAATCTGTTTGGACACGAAATATCTGTCGGGGGTTGCGGAGAGCAGGCCTAAATATGGTCGTAAATTTGAAGCAAGATGGTTAGAAGAAGAAATAGTGGAGGAAATAGTAAAAACTGCTTGGTTGAAAGCTGTCCATCAAGGCTTGTGTCCATCGGCTAGAGAAAAACTGGAGTCTGTCCATAAGGACCTTCACGCTTGGGACAGGCAGGTTCTTAAGGGGCCTCGAACCCGTCTTAAGAAGGCACACAGGGAGCTTGAAAATCTGATGCGTGCTCCATACACTGATGAAGTAAAGATGAAACAAAAGGAACTCTCGGTTCTTATTGAAAATTTGCTTGATCAATATGAATTTTACTGGGCGCAGCGTGGCCGTGTTACCTGGCTTCGCCGTGGTGATCGTAACACGAAGTATTTTAACCAGTTTGCCTCTGCTAGGCGTCGGAGAAATTTGATCAAAAAACTGAGAAATAGTAATAATGGGTGGGTTGAGGGTAATAATAACCTCAGTCCATTAATTTGTGATTATTTTGGTAACCTTTTTAAGTCTGATTCAGCCGAGATCAACCAGGAGCTCATGCATGCGGTCAAGCCACGTGTATCGAGCAGTATGAATAGGCTTCTTATTGCGCCATACTCTAGGGATGAGGTGCGCAAGGCTCTGTTTCAGATCGGGGACATGAAGGCACCCGACCCGGATGGCCTGCATGCAATTTTTTTCAAGAGGTTTTGGCATATCCTTGGAGATGAGCTTACTAATGAGGTTCTTGATGCAATTAATAACAAGAAAATCCCAAATGGATGGAATCAAACGAACATTGTTTTGATCCCAAAGGTAGAAAGTCCAGAGGTAATCACTCAATATAGGCCAATTAGTCTATGCAACGTTGTCTATAAAATCATCTCCAAAATGTTGGCTAATAGACTAAAGAAGATTCTTCCAGAAGTTATTTCCCCAACACAAAGTGCTTTTGTGCCGGGTAGACTGATTACAGATAATGTGTTGGTGGCTTATGAGTGTTTTCATGCAATAAAAAAGAAGACCCATGGATCCAATGGGTACTGTGCAGTAAAGCTGGATATGCTAAAGGCATACGATAGAGTTGAATGGGGTTTTTTGAAACAGATGATGTTGAAGTTGGGTTTTCATTCGCAATGGGTTGATCTGATTATGGAATGTGTTTCCTCCGTGAGCTATAGAGTAAGATTTAATGATGTAGAGACTGAGGAATTCTTGCCAACTAGATGCCTGAGATAGGGGGATCCCTTGTCACCATATCTTTTTTCTGTTATGTTCTGAGGGTTTTTCATGCTTGTTGGCTCATGAAGAGGAAGCTGGTGGAATTGAAGGCATACAATTCTGCAGAAACGCTCCATCTATATCTGTAACACCCCGGATGTACTTACCCAATTTGTACTCCAACTCTTGTCGTTTCCGGCGTTAAGTTATTTTATTTTCTCAGGTTCGGATTTTTGTCTTCGTGTGTTGTTGTCATTGTCATGCATCTCATATCAGGTCATCATGTGAATTGCATTTGCATACGTGTTCATCTCATGCATTCGAGCATTTTCCCCGTTGTCCGTTTTGCATTCCGGCGCTTCGTTCTCCTCCGCTGGTCATTTCTAGCTTTCTTTCGTGTATGGGGATTAAACATTTCCGGATTAGACCGAGACTTGCCAAGTGGCCTTGGTTTACTACCGGTAGACCGCCTGTCAAGTTCCGTACCATTTGGACTTCGTTTGATACTCCAACGGTTAACCGAGGGACCGAAAAGGCCTCGTGTGTGTTGCAGCCCAACACCCCTCCAATTTGGCCCAAAACCCACCTAAACCTGCTCCATCATCTAGAGCATTCTATCATGATCGCGTGGCCGAAAACCGCACCTCATTTGGACTCTCCTAGCTCCTCCTATGCCTATATAAAGACCCCCTCCGAAATTCTCGTTCGTCTATCTCCGAAACCCTAGATCCACCCCTCGCGCGCCCGGACACGTCCGGCCGTCGCCGGACAAAGTCGCCGCCGCCCGCCCGCGCCTATCACGCGCCACCACGTGTCACCACCGCCGCCTCCCACCGTGCGGCCCGGGAGCCCGCTCCAGGCCCCCGCGGCCCGAAGATCTCCCGCGCCCGCGCCCGGCTCCTCCTTCCCCGAGCGCCGCCCTTCGCCGGCCGGCGACGCCGCGCCCCATCGCCGGCCACCGCCATCGCGACCGGACCTCCTCGCCGCGGCGCCCCTTCGCCGCCCCGCCACCTAACCCCTTCGTCGCCTCGCCGCCCCGCGGCCGGGTCCGCCGCCCCACCGTCCGGCCATCCCCTGCTGTTCCGGCCACCGTGTCTGCCTCCTCCGGCGCAGATCCGGCGAGATCCGCTGCCGCCTCGGATTCCGTGCCAACCCTAGATCTGAGAGAGGTTGTTTTTTTCACCAAGTCCCCAGAATTTCCTAGCCCAAGTGCCCATGTTTATAGCATCGTATCTCCTCATCCGTAGCTCTGTTTTTAGCATATAGCATATCATAATGTTCGACTCGGAGAGTACATCATTTCATTCCATTGCATCATTTTCATTCGAGTTCATCTTGATGCCCGAAATGCTGTTAGAAGAGGGCTACTTGAGATAATTGTCAGATCTGCTACTCCATTTGCATAATTGTCATTTTTGCCATGATTATTGTGTGCATGATATGCCCTTGAGCTCTACATATGTTTTGTTAAGGGTTTTGTCATCTTTCCAGAGATTCAACCCATGTATTTTTGTGATGTGTGTGGTGACTAGCACAAGCTTGCGAAGTGAGGCACTTGGTAGTGCTGATTTCAGGGACTTAGCAATTCCACTAAGTCCTTGGGCTGTTTATTTCATATGGCCATATGTTCTTGTTGTTTCCGAGAGATCCGTGTCTCTTTTGAGGATGATCAGTAAGGAAGTTTTGTTAATCTTATAGTGCTCTATCCATCCATGTCTTTGTTTGCAATTATGGAGCACCCTAGCTTGAGTCAATCGAGCTCTACTTTTGCTACTTTGTGAATCTGGGCAGATTGTCAACTTGTTTGCAATTTTGCCGATGATGTTGTAGTTGACCCGTGCATGCTATGATATTGTTATTGCCATGTCTAGCTTGCATTTTGTGTATTCTTGATGGGTGTATGTTTAGTATGTCATGACTTACTCCGTAGTGAGTGCATCGAGCTCGTAAACATGCCTACTTGATATCTGTTTTCAGCATGCTCCAGTTTTCACTAAGTCTGTGATCTGATTATTTTTTTGCCATGTTCCCATGCTTGCAATTGTATTTTCTGATCCCTTTTGGCTCAAGGTCACTAAGGGACTTTTGTTAAGCTCTTTGAGTAGCTCCATGCCATGCTTTACCTTGCCATGTTCAGGTCCTGTAGCATATAGTTTTGTTGCTCCGAAGAGTGCTACCTGATCTGAAATTCCAGACAAGTGTTAATTTCACTAAGTCTGAGATCTGTTTACCATATGCATTTTTTCCATGCTTGTTTGAACCTGTTAATGGATGTTTTGGCCGTATCTCAGTGCTAGACTTTTGTTAAGCATCTTGAGTGCATCCCTGCCATGTATTTTGTTGTCATGTTTGGGTGATGTAGCATGTTCATCTCATTGCATTTAGATGGCTACTTGCTGTAAATCGCAGACCGGTGTCATATTTGAATCGCTTGCAATTTCCAAACCGTAACTCCGATTCCGGTGTTCTTTATATCATTTTCAAGCGATTTCATCTCATCTTTCCAGTGGAACACTTGGATTTCCATATTGAGGCCAGGTTCGTGCATCCCTTGTCAATTCTTGCATATGCATCTCGCATAGCATATCATCCTTGCATCATATTGTTTGATCCTTGCACGTGGTTGATTGTGTCCTTGTTGCTTGTTTGTCTTGTTTGGGTAGAGCCGGGAGACGAGTTCGCTAATGAGGAGCCCATTGAGTTTGCTTTCGAGGATCCAGTCAACTCTGACAACTGTGCAGGCAAGATGATCATACCCTCGAAATCACTACTATCTTTGCTTGCTAGATGCTCGCTCTTTTGCTATGCCAATGCTACGATGCCTACCACTTGCTTTCAAGCCTCCCAAATTGCCATGTCAAACCTCTAACCCACCATGTCCTAGCAAACCGTTGATTGGCTATGTTACCGCTTTGCTCAGCCCCTCTTATAGCGTTGCTAGTTGCAGGTGAAGATTGGAGGCCGTTCCTTGTTGGGACATTTATTTACTTGTTGGGATATCATTATATTATCTTGTTATCTTAATGCATCTATATACTTGGTAAAGGGTGGAAGGCTTGGCCTCTCGCCTAGTGTTTTGTTCCACTCTTGCCGCCCTAGTTTCCGTCATATCGGCATTATATTCCCGGATTTTGCGTTCCTTACGCGGTTGGGTTATAATGGGAACCCCTTGATAGTTCGCCTTGATTAAAGCTTTTCCAGCAGTGCCCAACCTTGGTTTTACCATTTGCCACCTAGCCTCTTTTTCCCTTGGGTTTCCGGAGCCCGAGGGTCATCTTATTTAAACCCCCTCAGGCCAGTGCTCCTCTGAGTGTTGGTCCGAACCGAGTAGACTACGGGGCCACCTCAGGGAAACTTGAGGGTTGGTTTTACTCGTAGGATGTCTCATCTGAGTGTGCCCTGAGAACGAGATATGTGCAGCTCCTATCGAGATTTGTCGGCACATTCGGGCGGTGTTGCTGGTCTTGTTTTAACCTGTCGAAGTGTCTTGAAGAACCGAGGTACCGAGTCTGATCGGAACGTCTCGGGAGGAGGTCTATTCCTTCGTTGACCGTGAGAGCTTGTCATGGGCTAAGTTGGGACTCCCCTGCAGGGATTTGAACTTTCGAAAGCCATGCCTGCGGTTATGGGCAGATGAGAATTTGTTAATGTCCGGTTGTAGATAACTTGAACCTTAACTTAATTAAAATGAATCAACTGAGTGTGTTACCGTGATGGCCTCTTCTCGGTGGAGTCTGGGAAGTGGACACGGTGTTGGAGTAATGCTTGCGCAGGTTGTTCTCTAGATTTCTCACTCGCGCTTTGCCTCCTCTTCTCGCTCTCTTTTGTGAACAGGATAGCCACCATATATGCTAGTCGCTTGCTGCTGCTCCACTTATATTTACCTTGCCTTACCTATAAGCTTAAATAGTCTTGATCGCGAGGGTGCGAGATTGCTGAGTCCCTGTGGCTCATAGATTACTATTACACCAGATGCAGGGCCTGACGATTCCGCTCTAGGTGACGCGCTCGAGCTCAAGTGAGAGTTCGACGAGGACTCTCAATGTTACTATGTTTCCTTTCCTGATGATCAGTAGTGGTGCCCAGTTGGGGGTGATCGGGACCATGTCGCATGTTGGGTTATCTTTTATTTTGGCGCCGTAGTCGGGCCATGAGTGTTTGGATGATGTAATGTTATTTATGTACCTTGATTGACGTGGCGATTGTAAGCCAACTATGTTATCTCCCCTTTATTATTATATTACATGGGATGTGTAAAGATTACCTTACTTGCGACATATGCCTTCAATGCGATTATGTCTCTAAGTCGTGCCTCGACACGTGGGAGCTATAGTCGCATCGAGGGTGTTACAAGTTGGTAATCAGAGCCTTCCCCGACCTTAGGAGCCCCATTGCTTGATCGTTTTTAGCGGCCGAGTTGTGTCTAGAAAAATGTTTTGAGTCATTTAGGAATTATATATCGGAGAGTTAGGAATTATTTTTACTTCCCAGTCTCCTCATCGCTCTGGTAAGGCATCCTGACGTTGAGTTTTGACTCTTCTCTTCTCAAATTTCACTAAAAAAAATTTAGGATCACGCGGGTATCTTGGAATCGTTCCGATGGTTTTATGATGAGAACATTGTCTTGGTGCCTCCTGTCAGGGGTTTTGTGGAAGTATCCCGGGGAGTTGAGCTCTGAGGTGTTGTCGTCATAATTTTATTGTTGCAATTCTGGAATACCTGAGTTTAGTACGCCGACATCGAAATCTCTTTTATGCAGTTCGTTGGTGAGATAACCTCGACGCCACCCAGTACTGGGGCGGGAGTTCGGGAGTATCGCCATAACTTGTATAACGGATGCTTTTCGAAGGTTGAGGTAGATGGTTTCCGAAGTTTTTCTCGGTTATGTGTTGAAGGATGGATACAGCTGGATGTAGGATTTGCTAGATTTGGGTGAGATATTATGCTTCCCCTGTATCCCCAACACCTGATTGCATAACCGGAAAGGTTCGGGAGTTTCATAGGTGGGAATTCTCGTAGCTCTAGTTCTTCTTCCACGGATGCTGGTTTGAGATTGGGATTTCTTACCGATCATTCGTTTTTGATCCCTACCTTGTGGATTTATTTCTCTACCTTAATTCTACGTGGCTTCTCAATTTATGGATATGTGACCATTTCAAGAGGAATGCATTCTTTCATTTTGTTCGGATGTGAAGACTATATGTTGCAATTTTCATTCCGTTCGATTCAGCTTCAATATTTATCTATCAATGTGCTAATGGTGGTCAACCTCTTCAGGATGGCTCCTCCAATGCGCACGACTCTGAATCCTGATCCGCCACCACCTCCACCTCCTCCGGAGGCATGGCAAGCTGTGATGGCCGTAACCAATGCAAACACACAGCTGATCATGCAAATTCTCCAAGAGTGCAATCAAGGCAACCAAGGGAACCAAGGCAACAATCAGAATCACTCTGCTACACTCAACCAGTTCCTTACTAATGGGCCAAAGACTTTCAGCAATTGTGTTAAGGCAACCGATGCTGACGATTGGCTTGTGGATCTGTGCAAGCATTTCGAGTGCAGTAATGTCAGGCCTGAGGACTTTGTCACGTTCGCTTCCTTCCAACTCAAAGATCAAGCTGCAGAATGGTTCCAGCAGTACAAGGACTCCAGAGGTGGACGTGTTATCACTTGGGATGAATTTCGTCAAGATTTCAGATCTCACCATATCCCTCAGAGCGTGGTTGAAAGCAAGCGTGAGGAATTCCGCAACCTGAAGCAAGGATCTTTGTCTGTCTATGACTACAACAAGTTGTTCCAGAAGCTCGCCCGTTTTGCCAAGCAGGACGTCCCTAATGAGAAGAGCATGATATACCAGTTCAGGGGTGGTCTCAGAGAAGAAATTCAGCTAGCTCTTGTTCTCTTTGAGCTCTTGAGGTACGATGAGTTCTACAACATGGCATTGAAGCAAGAGGCCGCTCAACTGAGGTGTGATGCTTCCAAGAAGCGAGTCAGAGATGTTACTCCTTCTTCCTCTACTCAAGTGGCCAAGCAGCAGAAGTATTGGCTTCCTCCTCCTCCGTTCCATCAGCCGTATCAGCAGAAGAGCAAAGATGGCAGTGGATCTTCCCACCCACCCAACCCTGGCTTTCAGCACAAGACTTCGTCTTAAGCTCCAAGATCGAGTGCTCCGTATCACCGTCCGCTTTCAGAGGTCACGTGCAACAAGTGCCAACAGAAGGGTCACTATGCCAACAAGTGTTTCAACCAGAGGCGTCTTCCTCCTCCTCCTCCTGTCAGATCGGCAAGTACAGCTGTGGTCAAGCATAACCCCAAGCACGCCAAGGTCAACTTGATGAATGCAGCTCAGGCAGAGGATTCGTTAGATGTCATTATGGGTAACCTTCCTGTTAACGATGATCCCGCAAAAGTACTTTTTGATACTGGTGCATCACATTCTTTCTTGTCATGCCCGTTTGCATCGATGCACAATGTTGTTACTGAGATCATGCCCAAAGTCATGCAAGTTGTTTCTCCCGGCAAGCTTTTGACTTCTAGTTTGGTTGCTCCAGATATCTCTATCACGTTGGGCGATTACAAGTTTCTTTCTTCTCCAGTGGTTCTTGGTAATTCGGATATTGATCTTATTCTCGGGATGGATTGGCTTTCTAAGCACAAGGCGCATCTTGATTGTGCAGCCAGGCAGATTCAATTGACTCATTCGTCTGAGGATGTAATTGTCTTTGCCGCTCGTGATGATACTATTCATCTATTTTCTCTCAATGAGAAGGGTGAACTGGATGCTATCTCGCAAATTCCAGTCGTTTGCGACTATCAAGACGTCTTTCGAGAAGAGCTTCCAAGAATGCCTCCGCACCGGCCAGTTGAATTCGTCATTGATCTTGAGCCTGGCATGGAACCTGTGTGCAAGCGTCCTTATAAGCTCGGACCTGAAGAGTTGAAGGAGCTGAAGAAGCAACTCGATATTCAAGAGAAAATGGGTCTCATCCGGCCTAGTTCTTCTCCGTGGGGTTGTGGTGTTCTTTTTGTGAAGAAGAAGGATGGAACGGACCGACTTTGTGTTGATTACCGTCCATTGAACAAGAAGACTATAAAGAACAAATACCCACTTCCCAACATCAATGAGCTGTTCGAACAACTCAAAGGCGCCCAAGTATTCTCTAAGCTTGATCTCCGTATGGATTATCATCAGATTAGTATCCGTGAGAAAGATATTCCCAAGACGGCTTTCAGGACAAGCTATGGTTCATACGAATACACTGTCATGTCTTTTGGCCTCGTCAACGCTCCTCCGATGTTCTCTCGCATGATGAACTTCATCTTCAATGCCTACACCAATGACTTCATTTTGGTCTATCTCAACGACATTCTGGTTTTCTCGAAGAACAAGGAAGATCATGCCAAGCACTTGTGTTTGGTGCTCGATAAGCTCAGGGAACATCAGTTCTACGCCAAGTTCTCCAAGTGTGAATTTTGGCTCGATGAGGTTCTTTATCTTGGTCATATCATCTCTGCCAAGGGCATTGCCGTGAATCCTGAGAAGGTGTCTGCAATTGTGAATTGGGAACCTCCTTAGAACGTGAAGCAACTCCATAGCTTCCTCGGTCTCGCAAGCTACTGTCGAAGATTCGTTGAAAACTTTTCTAAGATCGCGAAGCCTCTCTCTAATGTTCTCCAGAAGCACGTCAAGTACGTTTGGTCTCCGGAGTGTGACATTGCTTTCAACACTTTGAAAGAGAAGTTGATCACTGCTCCAGTTCTGACTCCGCTTGATGAATCCAAACCGTACGAGGTCTTTTGTGATGCCTCTCTCCAAGGTCTTGGCGTAGTGTTGATGCAAGAGAAGAAAGTTGTTACTTATACCTCTCACCAATTGAAGCCTAATGAGAAGAACTACCCCACTCATGATCTCGAGTTGGCGGCAGTTGTGCATGCTCTTTTCACTTGGAGACATCTTCTATTGGGAAGAAAAGTGGACATTTTAACTGATCACAAGAGTCTCAAGTACATCTTCACTAAGCCTAATCTCAACCTCAGGCAAACTCGATGGGTCGAAATGATTCAAGAGTATAATCCGAGTATCGAGTATACTCCAGGCAAGGCCAATGTGATTGCTGACGCATTGAGCAGAAAGGCTTACTGCAACAGTCTGATTCTCAAGCGTTATCAACCTGAGCTTTGTGAAGCTTTCCGCAAACTTAACCTGCAAGTTGTTCCTCAAGGTTTCCTCGCCAACCTTCAAGTCTCTCCTACCTTAGAAGACTAGATTCGCCAAGCCCAGCTTCTTGATGCTATGGTGAAAAAGGTGAAGATTGGGATTGCCAAGAGTCAACCCAAGTACAAGTGCTACCGCCTTGATGACAAGGACACTCTCTTCTTCGAGGATCGTATTGTTGTGCCTAAAGGTGACCTTCGTAAAGTGATCATGAACGAGGCTCATAATTCTCTCCTCTCCATCCACCCTGGGAGTACAAAGATGTATCAAGACCTCAAGCAGGCTTATTGGTGGACTCGAATGAAGCGCGAGATTGCTCAATTCGTGAATGAGTGTGATGTCTACAGAAGAGTGAAGGCAGAACACCAAAGGCCAGCTGGTCTCCTCCAACCTCTTGCCATTCCAGAATGGAAGTTTGACCACATTGAAATGGACTTCGTGACTGGGTTTCCTAAGTCCAAGCGTGGCGATGATGCTATATTCGTTGTCATCGACAAACTCACCAAAGTGGCTCACTTTCTGCCTATCAAAGAGTCAATCACTGCAGCTCAATTGGCGGAACTCTATACCTCTCGAATTATCTCTCTGCACGGTATTCCACAAGTGATCTCTTCAGACCGTGGCAGCATCTTTACCTCCAAGTTTTGGGATTCTTTTCAGAAGGCCATGGGCACCAACATCTGCTTCAGCATAGCTTTCCATCCTCAAACTAGCGGTCAAGTCGAGTGTGTCAACCAGATTCTTGAAGATATGCTCAGGGCTTGTGTGATCTCCTTCGGCATGAAGTGGGAGGATTGTCTTCCTATGCTGAATTCTCATACAACAACAGTTTTCAAGCAAGTTCGGGCAAGGCCCCTTTTGAAATTCTGTATGGCAGGAAGTGCCGTACCCCTCTCAACTGGTCTGAAACCGGTGAACGTCAGCTTCTCGGAAATTACTTAATCACAGAGGCAGAGGAAATGTGCAAAGTCATTCGTGATAACCTCAAAGCAGCCCAATCCCGCCAGAAGAGCTACTATGATAGTAAACGCCGTGATTTGGCTTTCGAGATCGGAGATCATGTTTACCTTCGTGTCTCTCCTATGAAAGGTACTCGTTGCTTCGGTATCAAAGGGAAGCTTTCCCCTAGATACGTGGGACCTTTCAAGATTGTCAGCAAGAGAGGCGATCTCGACTATCAACTCGAGCTACCTTCAAACTTTGCAAATGTTCATGACGTGTTTTATGTCTCTCAGCTCCGAAAGTGCTTCAAGACTCCTAACCGCACCGTCAACTTCGAGGACATTGAGCTCCAAAAAGATCTTTCCTATCATGAGCACCCCATTGCTATTCTTGAAGAGACAGAACGCGAGACTCACAATAAGTCAATCAAATCCCTCAAAGTCAAGTGGTCACACCATTCCGACCGTGAAGCTACCTGGGAACGCGAGGATCACCTCCATTCTGAGTACCCGGCGTTCTTTCAGTCCTAGATCTCGGGACGAGATCCTTTCGTAGTGGTGGAGTGTTGTAACACCCCGGATGTAACTTACCCAATTTGTACTCCAACTCTTGCCGTTTCCGGCGTTAAGTTATTTTATTTTCTCGGGTTCGGGTTTTTGTCTTCGTGTGTTGTTGTCATTGTCATGCATCTCATATCATGTCATCATGTGCTTTGCATTTGCATACGTGTTCATCTCATGCATTCGAGCATTTTCCCCGTTGTCCGTTTTGCATTCCGGCGCTTCGTTCTCCTCCGGTGGTCATTTCTAGCTTTCTTTCGTGTGTGGGGATTAAACATTTTCGGATTGGACCGAGACTTGCCAAGCGGCCTTGGTTTACTACCGGTAGACCTCCTGTCAAGTTCCGTACCATTTGGACTTCGTTTGATACTCCAACGGTTAACTGAGGGACCGAAAAGGCCTTGTGTGTGTTGCAGCCCAACACCCCTCCAAGTTGGCCCAAAACCCACCTAAACTTGCTCCATCATCTAGAGCGTTCGATCACGATCGCGTGGCCGAAAACCGCACCTCATTTGGACTCTCCTAGCTCCTCCTATGCCTATATAAAGACCCCCTCCGAAATTCCCGTTCGTCTATCTCCGAAACCCTAGATCCACCCCTCGCGCGCCCGGACACGTCCGGCCGTCGCCAGACAAAGTCGCCGCCGCCCGCCCGCGCCTATCAGGTGCCGCCACGTGTCACCACCGCCGCCTCCCACCGCGCGGCCCGGGAGCCCGCTCCAGGCCCCCGCGGCTCGAAGATCTCCCGCTCCCGCGCCCGGCTCCTCCTTCCCCAAGCGCCGCCCTTCGCCGGCCGGCGACGCCGCGCCCCATCGCCGGCCACCGCCATCGCGACCGGACCTCCTCGCCGCGGCGCCCCTTCGCCGCCCCGCCACCTAACCCCTTCGTCGCCTCGCCGCCCCGCGGCCGGGTCCGCCGCCCCGCTGTCCGGCCATCCCCTGCTGTTCCGGCCACCGCGTCTGCCTCCTCCGGCGCGGATCCGGCGAGATCTGCCGCCGCCTCGGATTCCGTGCCAACCCTAGATCTGAGAGAGTTTTTTTTCACCAAGTCCCCGAAATTTCCTAGCCCAAGTGCCCATGTTTATAGCATCATATCTCCTCATTCATAGCTCTGTTTTTAGTATATAGCATATCAAAATGTTCGTCTCAGAGAGTACATCATTTCATTCCATTTTATCATTTTCATTTGAGTTCATCTTGATGCTCTAAATGCTGTTAGAAGAGGGCTACTTGAGATAATTGTCAGAGCTGCTACTCCATTTGTATAATTGTTATTTTTGCCATGATTATTGTGTGCATGATATGCCCTTGAGCTCTACATATGTTTTGTTAAGGGTTTGTCATCTTTCCATAGGTGCAACCCATGTATTTTTGTGATGTGTGTGGTGACTAGCACAAGCTTGCGAAGTGAGGCACTTGGTAGTGCTGATTTCAGGGACTTAGCAATTCCACTAAGTCCTTGGGCTGTTTATTTCATATGGCCATATGTTCTTGTTGTTTCCGAGAGATCCGTGCCTCTTTTGAGGATGATCAGTAAGGAAGTTTTGTTAATCTTGTAGTGCTCTATCCATCCATGTCTTTGTTTGCAATTATAGAGCACCCTAGCTTGAGTCAATCGAGCTCTACTTTTGCTACTTTGTGAATCTGGGCAGATTGTCAACTTGTTTGCAATTTTGCCGATGATGTTGTAGTTGGCCCGTGCATGCTATGCTATTGTTATTGCCATGTCTAGCTTGCATTTTGTGTATTCTTGATGGGTGTATGCTTAGTATGTCATGACTTGCTCCGTAGTGAGTGCATCGAGCTCGTAAACATGCCTACTTGATATCTGTTTTCAGCATGCTCCAGTTTTCACTAAGTCTGTGATCTGATTATGTTTTTGCCATGTTCCCATGCTTGCAATTGTATTTTCTGATCCCTTTTGGCTCAAGGTCACTAAGGGACTTTTGTTAAGCTCTTTGAGTAGCTCCATGCCATGCTTTACCTTGCCATGTTCAGGTCCTATAGCATATAGTTTTGTTGCTCCGAAGGGTGCTACCTGATCTGAAATTCCAGACAAGTGTTAATTTCACTAAGTCTGAGATCTGTTTACCATATGCATTTTTTCCATGCTTGTTTGAACCTGTTAATGGATGTTTTGGCCGTATCTCAGTGCTAGACTTTTGTTAAGCATCTTGAGTGCATCCCTGCCATGTATTTTGTTGTCATGTTTGGGTGCTGTAGCATGTTCATCTCATTGCATTTAGATGGCTACTTGCTGTAAATCGCAGACCGGTGTCATATTTGAATCGCTTGCCATTTCCAAACCGTAACTCCGATTCCGGCATTCTTTATATCGTTCTCAAGCGATTTCATCTCATCTTTCCAGTGGCACACTTGGATTTCCAAGTTGAGGCCAGGTTCATGCATCCCTTGTCAATTCTTGCATATGCATCCCACATCGCATCCCGCATATCATATCATCCTTGCATCATATTGTTTGATCCTTGCACGTGGTTGATTGTGTCCTTATTGCTTGTTTGTCTTGTTTGGGTAGAGCCGGGAGACGAGTTCACTAACGAGGAGCCCGTTGAGTTTGCTTTCGAGGATCCAATCAACTCTGACAACTGTGCAGGCAAGATGATCATACCCTCGAAATCACTACTATCTTTGCTTGCTAGATGCTCGCTCTTTTGCTATGCCAATGCTACGACGCCTACCACTTGCTTTCAAGCCTCCCAAATTGCCATGTCAAACCTCTAACCCACCATGTCCTAGCAAACCGTTGATTGGCTATGTTACCGCTTTGCTCAGCCCCTCTTATAGCATTGCTAGTTGCAGGTGAAGATTGGAGGCCGTTCCTTGTTGGAACATTTATTTACTTGTTGGGATATCATTATATTATCTTGTTATTTTAATGCATCTATACACTTGGTAAAGGGTGGAAGGCTTTGCCTCTCGCCTAGTGTTTTGTTCCACTCTTGCCGCCCTAGTTTCCGTCATATCGGTGTTATGTTCCTGGATTTTGCGTTCCTTACGGGGTTGGGTTATAATGGGAACCCCTTGATAGTTCGCCTTGATTAAAGCTTTTCCAGCAATGCCCAACCTTGATTTTACCATTTGCCACCTAGCCTCTTTTTCCCTTGGGTTTCCGGAGCCCGGGGGTCATCTTATTTAAACCCCCCCGGGCCAGTGCTCCTCTGAGTGTTGGTCCGAACCGAGTAGACTGTGGGGCCACCTCAGGGAAACTTGAGGGTTGGTTTTACTCGTAGGATGTCTCATCTGAGTGTGCCCTGAGAACGAGATATGTGCAGCTCCTATCGGGATTTGTCGGCACATTCGGGCGGTGTTGCTGGTCTTGTTTTAACCTGTCGAAGTGTCTTGAAGAACCGAGGTACCGAGTCTGATTGGAACGTCTCGGGAGGAGGTCTATTCCTTCGTTGACCATGAGAGCTTGTCATGGGCTAAGTTGGGACTCCCCTGCAGGGATTTGAACTTTCGAAAGCCATGCCCGCGGTTATGGGCAGATGGGAATTTGTTAATGTCCGGTTGTAGATAACTTGAACCTTAACTTAATTAAAATGAATCAACTGAGTGTGTTACCGTGATGGCCTCTTCTCGGTGGAGTCCGAGAAGTGGACACGGTGTTGGAGTAATGCTTGCGCAGGTTGTTCTCTAGATTTCTCGCTCGCGCTTTGCCTCCTCTTCTCGCTCTCTTTTGCAAACAGGATAGCCACCATATATGCTAGTCGCTTGCTGCTGCTCCACTTATATTTACCTTGCCTTACCTATAAGCTTAAATAGTCTTGATCGCGAGGGTGCGAGATTGCTGAGTCCCTGTGGCTCACAGATTACTATTACACCAGATGCAGGGCCTGACGATTCCGCTCCAGGTGACGCGCTCGAGCTCAAGTGAGAGTTCGACGAGGACTCTCAGCGTTACTATGTTTCCTTTTCTGATGATCAGTAGTGGTGCCCAGTTGGGGGTGATCGGGACCGTGTCGCATGTTGGGTTATCTTTTATTTTGGCGCCGTAGTCGGGCCATGAGTGTTTGGATGATGTAATGTTATTTATGTACCTTGATTGACATGGCGATTGTAAGCCAACTATGTTATCTCCCCTTTATTATTATATTACATGGGATGTGTAAAGATTACCTTACTTGCGACATATGCCTTCAATGCGATTATGTCTCTAAGTCGTGCCTCGACACGTGGGAGCTATAGTCGCATCAATGGTGTTACAATATCCCACCTCCTTTTTGCTGACGATTCCTTGATTCTCATGAGGGCTAATGTTCATAATGCTAATACTTTGAAAAGAGTGTTGGATACCTATTGTGGAAGTTCGGGACAACTGGTGAATAATGCAAAATCTAGTATTTTCTTTAGCCCCAATACTAGTGTTAGTGTTAGAGAAGATATTTGTAGGGAGTTGGATATTTTGACGGAAGCGCTCTCTGATAAATATTTAGGTTTGCCCACCATGGTTGGGGTAGACCGTAGTGACTGCTTCCAACACCTCATTGATAGAATATGTCAGCGTTTGAAAGGTTGGAAGGAAAAGGTCCTCTCAATGCAAGGAAAGGAGATACTTTTGAAATCAGTTGCACATGCAATCCCTTCGTATGCTATGTCAGTTTTTAAATTTCCAAAAGGGATCTGCAAATCTATTACTGATGAGATTGCATGATTTTGGTGTGGTGATAAGGAGGAGAAAAAGAAAATGCATTGGTTTGCATGGTGGAAGATGTGTGTTCCAAAGAAAAAAGGTGGTATGGGCTTTAGGGACCTTCACAGTTTTAACCTTGCTATGTTAGCAAAACAGTGTTGGCGACTGCTCCAGAATCCAGACTCTTTGTGTGCACGTGTTCTTAGTGCAAAATATTATCCCGACGGAAACATCCTGAATGCGGGACCGAAGAAGGGTTCTTCTTACACTTTGCAGAGCATTGTCTCAGGTATCCAAACCTTTAGACAGGGTTGCATTTGGTGTGTTGGCACGGGATCAAAAATCAACATTTGGCAAGATCCCTGGATACCATCAAGTGAAACTCGAAAAGTAATAACACCAAGGGGTGATACACTACTGGGAAAAGTTGAAGAATTAATTGATCCACACACTGGACAGTGGGACGTTGACCTTATTCAATCAGTTTTTTTGCCTGTGGATGTTCATCGAATCCTCCAAATACCTCTTCGGGTGGAAGTGTTAGAGGATTTTCTTGCATGGAGTGGTACTCGATCAGGGACGTTCTCTGTTCGGTCGGCCTATCACGTCGAATTTGAACATCAGTTCGGTCATCAATGGAATCGGCCGGAGGGTCAAGGCAGTTCCCAACTGAACACTATATAGAAACATATTTGGAGTCTTCATATCCCAGGTAAAGTGAAGCATTTCGTTTGGAAAGTGCTTAGGGGAGTACTGCCTTGTTTCGGAGTTCTTGCGGGACGTCATATCCCAACAAGTGGAGAGTGCCCAATTTGTCATGTTGGGTTTGAAGACATCCAACATTGTTTATTCACTTGCCCTCGTGCTATTGAAATTTGGTCTGAACTTGGTCTGGTAGATGTTATCACAAAGGCGGTTGCTGAAGACCGGTCTGGATCAGTCACCATGGAGATCATTGGTAGGGCTCAAGTTGCTGCAGGAGAGTTGCCGTTGCCCGAATTAGTTGCAGTTGCAGCCTGGTACATCTGGTGGCAGCGACGGCAATTAGTGAAGGGAGAAAATATTCTGGCCCCTAACCACACTACTACTGCTATTAAGGTTATCTGCACTAACTTTGTTAGAGCGACAACTCCTAAACAACCAGTTCGAAAACATGATCATATGTGGAAGAAACCAGTTAGAGGGGCAGTTAAAATAAATGTTGATGCCTCCTTTTGTGCTAAAAATTTATCTGAAGCTACAGGTGCTGTTGCACGCGATGACAGAGGTGATTTTATTGCAGCAACTAATTGGTTCATACCACATGTTAGTAATGTTGATGCAGCTGAAATAATTGCAGTTCGAAATGGAATGATTCTCGCAGAAAGGATTGGGTGTAATTCACTGATCATTGAATCTGATAGTACGGTTGCAGTGGAAGCCTTTAATCAACAAGAAACATACTTTGGTCCTGAGGCGGCTATCATCAGGGAGTGTAAGCAAATGGAGTTGGAATTTGCAAAGACTTCCTTTGTGCATTATTTTCGTGAAGCGAATGAGGTAGCAGATAGCCTAGCTAGAAATTCTCTTACCAGTAGATCTTCGGGATTTTGGGATAGTTCTATCCCGGACTTTATTTCTCCTCTTTTTGTAAATGACTTGTCTATTTTGTGAGGAATAAAGTCTATTCGCTGTCAAAAAAAAGAGGCCTTGTCGTTTGAAAGGGAAAAAATGGAGAGGGCTGAGATAGTTGGGCTTTCCATGACTAGGTCCATCCTGGCAAAGGCCCATCAGGTGTTGAGACATAGAAAAGTTCAGTGGAAGTGCAAGTACTTCAAAGTTCAAATGAACCAAACTAGCGTGCTATAAAAAATGTGAACCAAACTAGCTCATAAAGGCATCTCCAAGGGCGTACAACAAAATGCTTCTAGATGTTTAGACTGGACTGTCCGGACACTTTTAACAATTCAATAGATACATCAAAGGTCTATGGAGCAATCTGGGTGTCTGAATTCCTCTAAATCGATAACAAATGTAGAAATGGTTTGAAAGAGTTCGGACACACTACAGATAAGCCTTGGACCCACCATAAATCCACATTTTCCTCCTCCTCCCTTCTTTCTCATCTCTTCATTGGACGAGAGGTGAACATTTTGTGCACTAGATTGGATGGCAGCCCACCTATCTTCTGTCCGCGGACACGTCCGGACTACCCTTTTTGATGTACACCGTTGGAGATGCCCTAAGTCATGCAGGTGTACTCACCCTATTTTTATTTACTTCGCATATTAGCTTTGTCTCGCGTTAAACTTTCTAAACTTTAACCAAGTTTGTAAAATAGGAATTTAACATTCACAATACCAAATCAATACCATTAGAATCAATTCAACATACTCCTTCGTACCATACTTTTTTTATTGTGAAGGTTTAGATTGGTTTTGATAAACTTGATCAAACATTATAAAATTAGACTTAGGTCAAACCTAATATATGTAGTAAATAAAAACGGAGGAGTATTTTCATTAGCGCCGGTGTGTGCAGTCACGGAGTGTGACAGGATTACACACGTCCAGTACAGACCCTCACTGAAACAGCCAAACGTATATGTCCAGTGATCAGGGCGACAAAGTGAGGACAGACTTAGCCAAGCTGATGGACGCAACGAGTGGCACTCGGCACGCAAGTTGTGTGATACGTGGAGAGCCGAGAGCCCAACACGGAACCAGGGACAGGGGGCGTGCACTCACGCGCACGCCGAGCTTGTGCTGCCTCTGTGCCACCACTGTGCGCCACTGCGAGCCTCACCGCTGCTCCGGCGGCCCGGCCTATAAAACGTGGCCCTCGCCCCCTCGCTAGCAAAGGCAAAGGTTTCTTCCACATTTCCCCTGAGCAAAGAGAAGCAAATCACAAGAAAGCGAAGCAAATCGGCGGGATGGCCGGCCAAGCTAGGGCGTTCATGTGCGTGGCGCTCGTCGTCCTCCTGCTCCTCGTCGAGGTGATCACCTGATCCATGCCCTTAGAATCTTCCAGAGCACATGCATGCTACGTACGTTTTGGTTGCCTAGCTAAACTCGGTTCCTGTTCATTTTCCTCTTCCGCAGACCACCGCCCCGAGTGGACAAGCTCACGCCGTCGGTAAGCGCACACGCATGCATGCATGGGGTTCATTTGCCAATCCAGCCGACTTGATCAATCGGTACCAGACGACTGATATGTGATATCCTTCTAACTCTTACAACTATTTGCAGATTGCGGCAGCGCGTGCTCGTACCGGTGCAGCAAGTCGAGCCGGCCGAATTTGTGCAACAGGGCGTGCAACACGTGCTGCCGGCGATGCGACTGCGTGCCGCCCGGCACCGCCGGCAACGAGGACGTCTGCCCCTGCTACGCCCACATGACCACGCACGACGGCCGCCACAAGTGCCCATGATTCAACCGCCTTCTCGACGGCCGGTCGAGGCTAATGCATACTAGATCATGGCGTCTCAGTAAATATCCCATCAAGCTAGCTACAGCCAACGATAACTAGACTACCAGGGGCACGATCGATATGATATCATGTACTCAAGCTAGTGCTGCTGCCTATGTACCTTGTGCTCATCCATCCGTGATCGATCCATCGTGTAAGCATGTTTGCTATCTCGTTCTCACGCAGTGGTAATTGCCGTCAATTGCACTAAAACAATTAGTGCGTATGGTATTGAATTTATACTCCAGCCAACTCATGTAAAAGTCTGAACTGATGAAGAGAGGCGGACAATATATATCTACACCATTCTCCCTCACGTCTAGGCTTATTTACTCCTTAGACGTAGGATTTGTCTAGGCCGCATAATCGTTTTTTTAATACTGCGTTGGTAGGGTCTGATCACAAGACCTCTCGGCTCTGATACCATATTGAATTCCTGCTTCAGTCAGTTTATTCAAAAGTCCGAACTGATGAAGAAAGACGGATGATATATTTTAACACATGTTCATATGAGCATGTGTGTATTTGTGCGTTTTCGTGCACGTGTGTCGCGATGTGCTCATAGTCCTCGTCAAGTCTTTTGAGGGTGTTGTGGACGAGTTGTTCGTCGGTGATGGGAGCGTCGACCACCATCTTCTGCTTGTGGCAGTAGTCAGTGATGGAGCAGTCACCATGCTGGAGGTTGCGGAATTCTTTGCCGAGGTACATGGCGCGTGCCTTCTGGTAGTCGCGGAAGAGGGCGATGATGCTCGTTCAAACCAATGTAGTCTCCCCTTCCATCACCAGCTCGAGGATGTAGAAGGAGATGGAGCCTTACAAGCAGCGAAGGATGATGGCGTCGAGGCGGAGCCATTCTTTGTCATTGGCTTGCGGGGCCTCCGTGTCGAGATGATCCGCGAGCTCGTACTGGGTGACACAACACGGAAGAAAGTGTGCCGCTTGCTGAAGTTTGGTGTGGTGAGGTCAAGGGCGACCGGGGTGATGGACTTGAAGTTATAGATCACTTGGACTTGAGCCTAGAGTAAGGGGAGTGGGTTGCGAGCATCGACCTTGGCATTGCCCATGTTCGAGACGTGAGATTGATGGGTGTGTGAGGTGGAGGAAGGATAAGGCGACGGCTAGGACAGAGTCGACGTGAGAGACGAGGCGGAAGCAATTATGGGAAGGGATCGAATAGATACCATGAAAGTTGGGAGCATCTATATGCCAGGTGCCTGAAATTTATTTAAATTCTAGTCACTTTTATTCTATGCCCTTAAGGCATCTCCAAGACGAACATGTAAACCTCCCGCAACCGGCTCGACAACGAAGCCGATCCAACGTCGACCTGTATCAATCTGCGGTGCGGTCCGGATGCGATTTCTCCGCAAATTGGAGACAAAAATGTGGGTGGTTTGCGGTAGTCCGGACACCCGAAACGTAGGACTCCGGCACCCCCAACCCATCAAATCCTCCCTCCCGGTCCCATTTCCTTCCACTCCGCCCCTTTCTCTTTTTGCTTTGCATCCGCACCCTCCACCTTCACTACCGCTGTTGTTCGTCTCCGGCCGCCACAGAGGCATTGTCGGACGTCCTCAACCAGCATCTACGCACCCGCTCACTGTTCCAACGGAGCTTTCCAGCATGATGATGTTTGTACCCAGGTACAGTCTGCCCCCTGTCGACGACCTCCATGGCGGACACCATGCCCAACAGGCGTTCGGTCAAATGCCATTGAGCTTATTTTCAAATGCTATGTCATTTTCTAGAGTACGAAGGATGGTGAGCTACTCGATCATGGAGGATGAGTTATTGTGCGATGCGTGGTTGGCTGCATCCGTGGATTTCATAGGCAGGAGCACATGTGAGTCCTTCTGGGGACAAGTGCATGAAAAGTTTCATGCACGAAAGCACATTACGCCCTACGACACGTATATCATTCAACCACTCAACGTGAGGTCATTGTCGTACCGCTGCATGCTATCGAGATCAATGTCATCAAGTTTTGCAACTTGGTCAGTCATCTCAAGGCAAGGTGGCCATTGCACGCGGGCATGGAGTAGATGGTAAGTTTTACTTCATCTTTCTCAACTTGTTGATTGATTCATTCATTCAATGTTGGTCTACACATTATATGTAACCCGTACGCGCCGCTGTGATGTACCACAGGACAGAGGGACGGCCATTTACGTGCACACACTGTTGGATGAAGCTAGAGGGGGGGGGGGTATGTATGGAACGACATGATCCGTTCATGAAAAACTTGTTGGACATCCGGGATCTAGTCGAATTAGAGGCATTGTTGTACTAGACTTAATTTGCATGTTATGTATGGATGATTTGTGTTACTTTCTATCCGAACTTTGATGAATATCAGTCGCTTTTTATGAAGTTCGGCTGGTTAGTTAAAATGCAGTTTGAAATATATAAGGCTAGCATTGTATGGCGTTCTCCCGCATCCATGTCCGCAGACTGCCGTTCCTGTTCACGAACGGATGCGGAAGAATTTTTACGGGTTGTCGTTAGAGATGCCTTTAAATTAATATCCAATGGACAAAGTCTGCGCTTCAGAGGAGCCGATAAGAGCCTTGTGAATTGTGATGGGCCCGTTTCTTGCCAGCATTGACGCACCATGCATCCATCCATCCATGTAGATGCCGGAAGAAGTGAATGAATGCAAGTTTTGCATCTCCGGTGATGCTACAACATGTACGAGCCTAGGCTCATCTTACTTTGTAATTCGTGATTGTGACTTGATTAGAAATAGTTCACAAACATAGCAGGTAATTACGCATATTGATTCGTGCCATGTACAAATCTCCATCTTCTTTAGCTTTGCACAAGATAAAAATAGTAGTTTTTCTGTTGTCAACAATATATTGTATAATTACAAAAAAAACTAAAATATATGTATGCACGTAATATCTATGGTCATATCCAAAGCAGGCATGGCCATATCATACTCAAAGAATAAATAAAAAAATAAAAAGAAAGGGGGACACATTTCTTTCTAAGGAAGAAAGAATTATCAAACTCAATCTAAGAAAGATAGAATCGCGAAAGCGATGCTACCTAAAAGAAAAAAATGGAAAAAACAACAACATTTGTTTTAAGAAAGAATGAATTAAGAGAATTGGTATTACCTAAAAGAAGAAAAAAACTATGAAATGATAAAAAAATGGACGAAAACAAATTCAAAATGAAAATAGCATTTACCTTTTAGTACAACTTTTGATCATGAACAAAAACATAGTTTGACACATTTATTTCTAAGGAACAATGACTTATGGGAGGGGTTTAATCCTAATAAGAATGACAAGAAATTTAAAAAGAAAATTTATATTACAACTATGCCTAACATGAACACATTACAAATACTTATCGTCAAACTCGTTTCTTATATGCGGCTATTAGAATATACTAATAAATTGCACATAAATTACACAAAACTTTACACTCTTCCATGTTTTGCAAAACAAGAGGAGAGTAGTCAAATAATAATGATTATGATTTAAGTATATTAATTAATCATGAATTACATTTAAGTCCCTAAAAATTAAATAGTCACATGATTACAATAAACTATTATCGCCTATGCAAAGAAAATCCAAAAAATAAATTGACTAAAGAACAAAAAAAGGTGAAACATTAGCACAAGCGAGAAAAGTAGATGCATTTTTTCACGCCGGTCACTTTTTTTTTACCAATAACAGAAGACATAGACAAAATTAACTAAAACAAAAGCTAAATATCATTTAAAATAGCTATTTTAATCTAAGTAAGATAGAATCATGAAAGTGGTGTTATCTAAAACAGAAGAAAAAAACAAAATGAAAATAAAAGAACATTTGTTCTAAGAAAGAATGAATTAAAGGCATTGGTATCACCCTAAAAGAATAAAAAATGGAGAAAGGATAAAATATGACCAAAAAAGAATTAAAAAAAATGAATCCACTTAGCTTTTTGTACAAAGTTAGGTTAGGAACAAAAGCAAAGAATAACACACTTATTTATATGGAAGATTGGTTTATGGGAGTTGTTTAATCCTAAAAAAGAATGACAAAAAATAAATATTATATTATACAACCATACCTAACATGAACAAGTTACAAATAATTATTGTCACACTCTTTTCTTATATGTGGCAGTTAGAATATATTGATAAAGTGCACATAAATAACACAAAGTTGCACTCTCTCTTATTGTGCAAAACAAACATAAAATAGTGGAACTTTATAATAATTATGATTTAAGCAGATTAGCTAAAAATAAATTTCATTTTAGGTCCCTAACACAAATTAAGTAGTCACATGATTACAAAAAGCAGTCTCCGCCTAAACAGAGAAAATACAACGGTCAAACATTGACTAAGCAAAATGAAGCATTAGCACACGAGAGAAAAATTAGAAGATCTTTTTGCACCAAGTCACTTTTTTACTAGCAAACAGAGACATATAAAAATACTAACCAAAAAGGGAATTTTATTTCAAATATAAATTTCAATGTAAGGAAGATGATCATGAAAGTGGTGTTACTTGAAAAAAATGGAAAATAAAAATAAAACAAAATTTATTCGAAGGAAGAATGAATTAAGGGCATTGGTATTACCCTAAAAAAGAAAGAATTTAAAAATGGCCAAAAAATTGCAAACAAAATCAATAGAAATTGTGTTGATCTGCAATATGCAAAAACAATCATATAATAGGATAACTTGCACGCATATATGTCGTGCCATACGTAGTGCTCAAACCACAAAATAACATGATTAGTCGTCTCACGACACGTCGAAACTGAATTGCATTCCGTATCATAGTGTCGCTCCCTCATTTTTCTCTCTCTTTCACTCGTGCATGCGCACACGCACTTATAGACATGCACGCACGCATGCGGCATGCGGACAGACACAGGCACAAATGTACTAGTGACAGCAACACTAGACAACACATTTAGCGCGCGCGTGAACACACGCACACAACATATACACATCCGTGCACGCATGCACACAGCACACAAAATGGTACGTACACACACCCGCACGTTTGCATGCCTCCGCTGATTAATCATTTTCTAGGGGCACTCCGCTAATTAATCTCTTTTTTTCCGATATAGAGCCTTTGTACGTGGAGTAGCTTCGGCCCAGTATTGCTAGCCTAGCCAGTTACATGGACAGTGGGCTGTTCCAGGCCATAGTAAAAATTGACTGAAACAGAATACATTTTCAGGTGACCGATGAATAGCAAAAGCAATGAAAGTTTGGGAATAGACGACACAATCCTGACCTTCCTATTATCTCATATACATATATAACATATACACGAGATGTACAGGGAAACAAACGCAATTACAATCCTTCTTCATAATGGCCTGATTACGCTAATTGCGACAGGCCCAAAGTATGGGAAGGGATAACAGAATATCCTTGATCGCTGCTCCGGCCGCCCGGCCTATAAAACGTGGCCCTCGCCCCCTCGCTACCAAAGCCAAGAATTCCCACATTTCCCCTGAGAAAGAGAAGCAAATCGGCAGAGAGCGAAGCAAACCAGCCGGCGGTTCCTGGCCCCTCGCGATGGCCGGCAAAGCTAGGGTGCTCATGTGCGCGGCGCTCGTCGTCCTCCTGCTCCTTGTCGAGGTGATCACCTGATCCATGGCGCTAGCCTCTTCCACAGTACATGCATGCTATATATGGTTGCCTAGCTAAACTCTGAGCCTGTTCATTTTCCTCTTCCGCAGACCACCGCTCCCACTGGACAAGCTCACGCCGTCGGTAAGCACACTCGCATGCATGGGGTTCATCTGCTAGTCCGGCCGAGTTGATCGATCGGCAGATATATCTACGCTTCTAACTCTTACAACTATTTGCAGATTGCGGCAGCGCGTGCTCGTACCGGTGCAGCAAGTCGAGCCGGCCGAATCTGTGCAACAGGGCGTGCAACACGTGCTGCCGGCGATGCGACTGCGTGCCGCCCGGCACCGCCGGCAACGAGGGCGTCTGCCCCTGCTACGCCAACATGACCACGCACAACGGCCGCCACAAGTGCCCGTGATCCAACCGGCATCTCATCTCCACGGTCGATCGCGACAATAAATATCACATCAAGCTAGCTACGATCAATGACTACTAGCAGACTACCAGAGGCACGATCGATATGATATCATGTACTCAAACTAGCGCTTGCTACCTATATATGTACCTTGTGCTCATCCATAATATTCGTGATCGATCCATCGTATAATCATATGTTCGCTATCTTATTCTCACCCATTCGCAAAGGCCGTGAATTGCTCTACGTACTAAAAAAAGTGGTGCGTATGTTCGTGTTTGCATGTGTGTATGCGCTACATGTGCTCAAGCGTATTTTTTTCGATAAAGGGCGATTTTATTATCTCAAATGTAGCATCAAGCAGATACAAAGCATTATGAGTAACACCCGGCCTCTGCATAACTAGGATGCACACAGCCCAATATGAAGGTCTGACAAAAAATTGATGAAAAAACCGAGAAATCGGCAACAGTAGAGCCCTATAGACCGACACTATGCCTATGTCGAAGGAGGTGGTGGATCGATCCGAAGGTTATGTTGCCACCCATGTTGGGAAAAAACCTCCATAGCCACCTGCTCCAATCGCATACAGACCGCCTTGAACAGCGGTTGGTCCTCCGGTCGTTGTAACATAGACCACATACGTAGCAATTGTGTACAGCGGAAAATAACCTGTAGAGGAGAAGCATTTCTTCCATTAAAAACAAAATCATTTCTACATAGCCAAAGCAACCAAATTAAGGCATACGCTCCCACCCTTATTAGCGTTTTGAACCTATTTGAAATACCGTCCAGCCAATGACCAAAAATATTGGCAACATTTATGGGCGGATACAAATTTGACGCTATTTGGATGACTGACCACGTAAAACGCGCAAACTTGCATTGGAAAAGGAGGTGTTTGATTGTCTCATCATGAGTACAAAAACAACACTTCTTACTCCCTTGCCAATTGCGTCGTGCGAGATTGTCTTTGGTTAACACAACCCCCCTACGAAGATACCACATGAAAATTTTCACTTTTAATGGAATCTTAGACTTCCAAATTTTCTTGTTATTACTCACTGGTACCTCAGAATATGTGAGCGCACGATACATAGAGTCTACAGTGAAAGACCCTGATGTAGTAAGGTTCCAGCGAAACACATCCCGGCCTTGTGTCAGGTTAATCGAATCCAGTCGGGATAAAAGATTATGCCATGACACAAGTCGGGGGCCAATCAAATCCCGCCTGAACGAAATATTCGGCGGGAATGAACCGAGCACTTGCGCAATAGTATTATTCTTATCACGAACAATGTTGTATAAGCCTGGATATTGTTCTCGGAGACTAGCATTGCCTAGCCAGATGTCTTCCCAAAAACGAATCTCCGACCCATCCTTTATCGTGAAAGACCCAAAGCGAAAGAGATGTTTCTTTGCCGCCATTAGGCCAGCCCAAAGTGCGAATCGCCAGGTTTCCAAAATGCCTGGGACACCGACTTTTGACCTAGATACTTGTTGCGCAGCATGGTTTGCCAAACACCATCCTCAGTAAGAAGTTTGAACAACCATTTACTGAGTAGGGCCTCATTTTTGACCTGCAAGTCATGAATTCTGAGCCCTCCTTGGTCTTTCGGCCTACAAACCACGCTCCATTTGGCCAGCCTGTATTTTTTCTTTTCACCGTCTCCTTGCCAAAAGAATCTGGATCTAAAATAATCCAATCTTTTTAGGACCCCTTTTGGGAGTTGGAAGAAAGAAAGCATATAGAGAACCATATTTGTGAGGACAGAGTTAATCAAAACCAACCGTCCTCCAACTGAGAGTAGTTTTCCTTTCCAACTACTCAACCGTTTCTCTAGACGCTCCTCTACATGCTTCCACTCCGCAATGGTGAGGCGTCGATAATGAATCGGTATTCCCAGATATTTAATCGGGAATTGACCATGTGCGCAACCAAATAGGTCAGCATAATCGGCCGCCGCCTCAACGGCTTCTCCAAAGCAGAACAATTCGCTTTTATGGAAGTTTATTTTGAGACCCGACATTTGTTCAAACGCTGAAAGCAAGAGTTTCAGGTTTCGAGCCTTGTCCAGATCATGTTCCATAAAAAGAATTGTGTCATCGGCGTATTGTAAAATAGAGAGGCCACCATCCACAAGGTGTGGCACTACTCCTGCAATCTGGCCGTTCTGCTTGGCGCGCTCAATCAGAATCGCCAACATGTCAGCGACAATGTTAAATAACATTGGGGACATAGAGAAACCTTGCCGTAGTCCTTTTTTTGTCTGAAAGTAATGACCTACATCATCATTGACTTTGATGGCCACACTACCTCCAGTTACAAAATTATGGATCCACTGGCGCCATTTATCGGAGAAACCTTTCATCCTTAGGGTCTGTTGAAGGAAAGACCACTTGACCTTGTCATATGCCTTTTCAAAGTCAATTTTGAATATCACTATATATGATCTACAGTTTGTCTACAAATATATAATGCAGCAATAAGAAATAAAAAAAAATAGACCATAAACAAAGTGGACGTCAGTTTAGATGTGACATAACTATGTCATAATGTCACATCTAGATGTGTCGTAGACAGACCCAATGACTACCCCTCTTTCATAATATACTATGTTATTACATCAAATATGCACGTCAAATCAAATGTTGTTTTGGTGGTGGTCTTTGTTTTCGATAAATCTGCATGGAGATTCCTGCTAGGTGGCAAAGTACCAATATAGCTATGGCACGACGATACATGAACTTGTTGTCGTGCGTACGTGTACGCGCGCGGCGTTTCTGGCGACAAATTACGCGGCGGGCATGCACGGCCTACGAGGACGATGGCAGAAGCTTTTGCTCGTAGGCGGCCAAACACGGGCACCTTGTATCTTTGCTGCACGTGATAGAAAATGGCAGCACTGGCTACTGGAGCAGGGGAGCTAGCTACAGTTGCACACGGGTGCATGAACAGTCTTGGCAAAATGCCAAATTCACGCTGCATGCAAACAGGACGTTTGGCGCCTTCAAATGGGTTTACTAGGCAGAGCATTTCATGGAACTCATCATACTGTTGTGCATGCCAATGCCCATAGAAAGAATCATGCTCAACTTTGGGTAAGCTGTAAAAAGAAGAAAAAATATACTTTTCGTCTCTCAACTCTTCACCGAGTTTAGTTTTTGTCCCTCAACTCTAAAACCGGACAAAGTGCACCCCAAACTCTCGAAACCGGTCATTTTTCGTCCCTGCGACTGAGTCTACCCGGTTTTGACCACGTGTGAACAGTACATCTGATGAACAGTAAATTCGAAAAAATAGCAAAAAAATCAAAAAAATCTGAAATTTTATGACATTGAATATACTCAGGTGTGCCACGTGCGTGCAAATTTTCGTCACGTTTGGAAGTTCAAGGAGCTCGCAGCAAAAAAAATAAAAGTAAATCTACTCTGAAGTGAACAGTAAATTCAAAAAAAAAATCTGAATTTTTTTGGTATCGAAGATGCTCGGGTGTGTAAGGTACGTACATATTTTCATGGTCAAATGACATACGAGAAGGTCGTGCCAATAAAAACAAAATAGCATACGTGTGTGTGCCGCTACGGTGGTTTCCAAACCCTCGGATCTTATTTTTCCACAAAAATTTGCACGCAACTTGCCCACCCGAGCACCTTCGATGCCAAAAAAATTCAAATTTTTTTTGACTTGTTTTCTAATTGTTTTGAATTTACTGTTCAGTTTAGAGTAGATTTACTTTGCTTTTTTTGCTGCGAGCTCCTCGAACTTCCAAACATGACAAAAATTTGCACGCACGTGGCGTACCTGAGTATCTTCGATGTCATAAAATTTCAGATTTTTTGATTGTTTTTGCTTATTTATTTGAATTTACTGTTCATCAGATGTACTGTTCACACGTGGTCAAAACCGGGTTGACTTAGTCGCAGGGACGAAAAATGACCGGTTTCGAGAGTTCGGGGTGCACTCTGTCCAGTTTTAGAGTTGAGGGACGAAAACTAAATTCAGCGAAAAGTTGAGGGACTAAAAGTATACTTTTCTCAAAAAAGAAACACTGGTGCACCTACAGTGCAGGTGCTTAGCCCGGGCCGCTAGGGATTAAATCCCGACCGTTTTGATGGTTTTTCCTGCGTTGATGGCTATTTTGCAAGCATCGACGCACAAGGTGGGCGCTTCACAAACACGTACAAAATGCAGCCGCCAGCGCCAGCCGCTTCTGTATGTTGATATGCTCAGCGCCCAAGCGTTGGAGAATGGAGATGGCCTTAGGGCCAGTTCTTTTGAGTTGTGCTATGGAAATAAGCTCATGTGGAAATAAGCTCAAGATAAGCTGCTGTAGAAATAAGCTCCAGATAATAAGCTAGCTAGTTCTTTTCAGTGCCAGTTTTTTCAGCTTCTGTGTGATATGATCAATGAAAAGTCTGTAATACCCTTGGACTATACTGTTGTTTAGATCAAACGATATTGCGCTATATTTTTTTTTATCATTGTTGCCCATATGAACATAAATTTGACTGTAAAACACCACAACATGTTATAATCAAACATAAGGAAGATCATTTTGTCGCATACGAATGCCATACATGCATCACTGTCTCATGTAGTATGAGTTCTTGAGAATAAGTATTGAATAAAAAAGATCTGTAAATTATTACATGGTTATCCCAACAAAAGCATACACCCTAGAGCTAACCATCAAGCGAAAACACTTGTAGCAATCGCATCACGGATGGAACCCATAGTACCATCATCAATGGGTGCATGGTGATGAGAAAGGCTCTCTTCATGAGCATAAGATCCACTCTCAACCATGTCAAAATGTTGATCACTTAGTTTGCTCTCACGAATGAAGTTATGAAGACACGCGCATGCAGTAATGATCTTTGTTTGCGTAGCAGGTTTGTACCCTGTGATGCCGAGGAGGATTCTCCGTTTCATCTTTAGAACACCGAATGATCGTTCGATGACGTTCCGTAGTGATGAATGTATATGATTGAAGGTCTCATATCTTCCTCGCGGCGGTACTTGTTGGAAATCTGGTACATGGTAGCGTTGTCCTTTGTATGGTGCTAGATATCCAACTCTGTTTGGATATCCAGAGTCAACAAGATAATATTTTCCTGCATTGATAATAGAGATGACCAAAACTAATTAGTTCACGCAAAACATTAGAGGAGAAGAATGCATGTACATACCGTCCGGAGGGTGTGGAAAATAGGAATATTCAGCTTGTGCATCATTGAGTACACGTGTGTCATGAACAGATCCAGGCCATCCAGCAACAACAAATGTAAATCTCATATCAATGAAAGTTCTAAGACCCACATTATCCCATTGTGCTTTCATCTATTTTTCATCATGTCAATAAAAAAGAATTGGAAGAATTAATAACAATATCTAGAATGCTTTTATGGTAGCAGTAGCTCGTTTAGATCAACATGAAATCATCATACTTCAGCAGTAGTACAATCAAGATGAAATCATCATCCTTCAGCAGTAGCTTACAACTAATATACATGATTTTTTTTGCAAAAAAATCACAGGAGCTGCTCACCTTGGTGGCTCACGGCCAGGAGGAGGGCAGGGGGAAAGGGGGTCACCGACTGCCGGAGATGGGCGCCGTTTGCCGGAGAGGGGCCCTGGGCAGACCTGTCCAGGTGCTGCTCCTGGACAAAGGGGACGGAGGGGATGCGGCTGAGGGAGGGGTCGCGCCCGTGGGAGTTGGGGGGGGGGGTGGAAGATGCAGCCCTATCCACATGCCATCTCGCTGGCCTCGTCGTGGTCCAGAGGATTAGAGGACCGGCGGCGACGGCGGCGGCGGTGACTGGAGGAACCCTAGGCGGAGCGGAGAACAGAGCAGGAGGAGTTGAGCGGGGGGGGGGGATCGAGCGCTGCTGTCTTTTGCGACCGGTAGTTCTGTGCGGGACTGGGGGTGGCAATATTGATGTAATAAGATCAAACTAGAGGGGCACGTCCCTATCACTACTAAGAAAAGGCCTACTAATGGCGCACCGCTGGTGCGCCATTAGTATCACGCCACTAGTATTTCTTACTAATGGCGCACCACCGGTGCGTCATTAATATCTGGTATACTAATGGCGCACCAAGCAGTGCGCCATTAGTATAGAACACCATGCGCCATTAGTATGCCTCCCAGGGGGCCATATTTAACCATGTGCTTTGGCATGCTAATGGCACACTGTTGGGTGATGCGCCATTAGTGTGATTATAACAGTGCGCCATTAGTGTCTTGTGTGATGCGCCACTAGTATGAATATTAGGGATTTTTTTTCATTTCTGATATTTTCACAGGTTAAAAAATATTAGAGATAACATACAACACAGATCTGCTTAGTTTACATACAGGGGGCCATATGTAACGATGTTACCTGCGTTCACCAGATCATATCCAACACACAAGTTTCATCATATATACATACATAGCCAACACATAGTTCCATCGTTACATATTACAAAAGTTTCACAATGTTCATTCAACACCGTTATCCATCAATTCACAAAAGTTTCACATTGATACAAAATAAAAACACAAATGGAAAAGAAGCACTCCATCCATGCAAGCTTCCGTGAATTAAATCAAATCTGCAAAATGATAAACAAGAAGTTAGAAGAAGAAGAAGAAGAAGAGAAGAAGAAGAAGAAGAAGAAGACTAGAAGAAGAATAAGAAGAAGAATAAGAAGAATAAGAAGAAGACTATAAGCTTATTATGTAAACTTGATCATTTTGTGCTAACATAAGTAATTTTGGAGCTAACCTATAGGAAACTAAGCATATAAGCTCTAAGTTAGCATATTAGAGCCAACTTAGGTAAAATGAAGCTAACATATGTCATTTTGGATAAGAAGAAGAATAAGAAGAAGACTATAAGCTTATTATGTAAACTTGATCATTTTGTGCTAACATAAGTAATTTTGGAGCTAACCTATAGGAAACTAAGCATATTAGAGATAAATAGGTAACTAAGTATATATATATATATATATCATTTTGGAGATCTGACATACCTGACATAGTTCAGTTCTCATTGTTCTTCTCCTCCTTCCTCAGCCTGATGCGCCAAGAGCGGCGAGGCGGTGGAGGCAGCTGTGGGATGTAGTCTTCTGCCACAATTGGCGTGGTCATGTCGCCCAGCTGTGGGATCGCCGGCGCCACCACCGGTGCGTGGTAATTGTCAGGAACCACCACCATCGCGAGGCCACCCTCAGCCACCACCATCTCTTGCCCATGGTCAGCCACCACCATCTCTTGCCCATGGTCAGTCACCACCATCTCTTGCACCTGGTCAGCCACCACCATCTCTTGCCCATGGTCAGCCACCACCATCTCTTGCACCTGGTCAGCCACCACCATCTCTTGCCCTTGGTCAGCCACCACCAGCGCTAGGTCATCCTCAGCCTGATGCCCATCGTTATCCTGCAGCTCCTCATCCCCACTCTGCTCCTCTTCTCCCCCACTCCAGTCCGGATCATCCTTCTTATTATCTTCGCTGCTGCCAGAATCGCTGCTGCTTTCGCTAAGGCCAGAATCGCTGTTGCTTTTGCTACAGCCATAATCACTGCTGCTTTGGCTATAGCCAGTGTCGCTGCTGCTGCTCCCATTGCATGTCCAAATGCAACAATGACCATTAACAATCGATGTGAGACAAAGCCAAATGTAGAGGAATAAGAAGAGGCAAAACGCACTGGCATCTTCGTCTTTAGCGTAGCGCATGCGACATGTAGTCTTGTTGAAAACCTTCACAATGAGCATTGTGGCGTCATCGTCGTACCTCAAGAGAAGAAAGTACCCGGTCCGCAGGTCGTAGGCACTGTAAAACTTCTCCCAGCCATGGCACAGGTACATGTGGCCCTCCTCGATCACCAACTCCATGTCCCACAGCCCGCGAACCCCGCTGCCAGCCTGTCAGAGCTTCACATTATCTGGCGGATCTTCACCCAGCATCTTCATAAAAGCGTCAGGCAGCCTCTGCAATTTGGGACAAGGAGTGATGTAGCAAACAATAGAGTTATCATAATGAGATGGGTGAAGGGGAGATCTCTCGTTTTATATACCTGCCTCGTGGCTGATACTGAAGAAGAAAGTATGATAGTGAAGAACTCGAAAGCATCCAACTCGTACTCCGGTGAGGCAGAGCGGCGGTGGCTGCTTCCCCCCATCTCTGATAGGCAGCAGAAGAGATCAATTAGTACCCTTACAACATTATAGCAGCATAAATTTTGAGCAGAAGATAATCAACATTAGTCGCAAGTACCCCATATGTCCTATTTTTAGCAAAGTCATGCTAAAATTCACGGAAAATTTCAGCATGACCTTTGCTGAAAATAGGACATATGGAGTACCCGAATTTGCCGGAACGGAAGTTAATCGACATTCCGGCAAACTCACGGGCCTCTCTGGGTACCTGCAAAATCATTATCCCCGCATAATGAAGTCGCCAATGGGTCATTCAGAAGATCACAAGTAGCATCATCATAAGTACAACATCATGACAAGTACAACAATAGCAGCAGTGAATACAGGCATAACAGGAGCAACGGCAGTTAAGAAAAAGTTGCCGAAGCTTGTAAAACTATACTATCCTAGAACAAATAAGCTGGCAGTAGGTCCATTGGGACTCGTTTAAATGCAGAAAGTGTTGTTTTGGGTTCAGTTTACATTTCAGGTCAAGACTTTTTCCATGTCTCCCTCCTCTTGCTCTTTTGCTTTTCCCAGAGAATTATTGGTACCAAGTACTACTACTACACTTTTTTACTTTCACCGATTTAACACTTGTCTCTCTGTTTATTAAAGCTGTTGTTTATGTGTAAACTACCTCTGTTTCTAGGCAACAAGAGTTATCATCAATGCTTTTGAGTTTATTAAGTACCTTCAGTTCTGAGCTTTAAATGTCAAAAGAGCTTCACAGAATCTTGAATCCTCCAAATCACTCTTAACAGTTCTGCATTGCACAAAGGCAGCAATGAGCCAATGATATCAGTAGCAATAATAGGTGCTTACATTCTCATAACGTCAGTATTAGTTAACCAAAATTGAACCTACAGAGTTCTAGTACAGTGAGTAACTCCTAATTCTTTTAATAGAAGCACAATTAACAACAGAACTAAGGAGTCTAGGACAATGCCACCAGATAGAATTTGAAGGAAAAACGTTCTTCCAGAACCTTCAAGCCACAATCATACATAGAGTGGCTGATCATATAAGCTATATTTAAATAAACATCAACTAAACTTGATGACAAGAAAAACTACAATCACATTGATACACACAGATCAATTCTTAAACTATTTCTAACCAGATTTATAAGTACTCATGGACACCAGTTGCATCAGCGGCACAACACTAGATTACACCACCTAAACCAGCCAAACAATCAAGCTAGAAATAGTTGGCTGAACCATGGCTAACCAAACTCCAACCTACAAAGTTAATATGCACTGAAAGACTTTTGCATCCTTTTTTAGGGTGACTTCTACATCCTTGTAAACAGCACAACACAATTGAAAAAAATTTGTAGAGCATCCTGTTACAAACTTGTTCTGATCCTGCAAAGAACAGACTTGGGCGGGCGCGGCTGGTCGCCGGAGGGGTCAGGGAAGGGTGGAGAGGGAGGAAGGAGGAAGGGGGAGAGGGAGGAAGGAGGAAGGAGGAGAGGTACCTGGGCGAGCGCGGCCAGTCGCCGGAGGGGTCGGGGTCGGGGTCGGCGGCGGCGTCGAAGGGATGGCTCGAGGGCGTCCACGCTCGTTCGGGTCCTCGTAGTCGAAGAGGAATACGGCGGCGGTCCTCCTGGGCGCCTTGGTTAGTCGTGGGGAGGCCGGCGGCCGCGGTCGTCGTCCTGCACCCCGTGCCCGGACTGAGGTAGAGGCGGCGCAGGGCAGGGGCCGACGCGGGGGGCGCGGGGTTTCTAGGGTTTCGAGGGGGGAGGCGGGGCTCGGGGGGAGGCGGCGCTCGAGGGGGAGGAAGGGGAGAGGGAGGCGGCGGGGGCGCGTGGGCGGCTGCGGCGCAGTGGGTCGGGGCAGCGGCGGCGGCGACGCGGTGGAGGGAGAGGGACGAATCGAAGTAGCCTGGCGAGAGGGAGGGGGGAAGGTGCGGCGGTTTTTTTTCATAGCAATGGCGCACCAGCGGGACAGTGCGCCATAAGTATTCTTTTTTTAGATAGCAATGGCGCACCAGCCACCTGTGCGCCATAAGTAAGATTTTTTTTTAAAAATGAATATGAATATGAATATGAAACAGTAATATTTTTTTATAAAAACAGTAATAATTGTTGTTTAACAACAATTGTAGTCTACACTTTTTTTTATTATTTTTTTGAATATGAAATAGTAATATTTTTTAATAAAAACAGTAATAATTTTTTAAAAAATATCATCAAATTTGTTATTTAAAAAATCATCGACGGCGGCGGTGGAGCGGGGGAGGGTGCGGGGGGTGCTCGTCGGCGGCGGTGGAGCGGGGGAGGGTGCGGGGGGTGCTCGTCGGCGGCGGTGGAGCGGGGGCGGGTGCGGGGGGTGCTCGTCAGCGGCGATGGAGCGGGGGAGGATGCGGGGGGTGCTCGTCGGCGGGGGTGGAGCGGGGGCGGGTGCGGGGGGTGCTCGTCGGCGGCGGTGGAGCGGGGGAGGGTGCGGGGGTGCTCATCGGCGGCGGTGGAGCGGGGGCGGATGCGGGGGGTGCTCGTCGGCGGCGGTGGAGCGGGGGAGGGTGCAGAGGGTGCTCGTCGGCGGCGGTGGAGCGGGGGCGGATGCGGGGGGTGCTCGTCGGCGGCGGTGGAGAAATGAAGGCTACAATTTAAAAATATTCATGATATCAAAATATTAATGATATTCATGAATTCAAAATAATTTTTATACTAATGGTGCACCGCGGCACAGTGCGCCATTACTAGTTTAAACTAGTAATGGCGCACTATGCGACGGTGCGCCATTAGTAGTTTTGCAAAAAAGTAAAAAAACAGTAATGGCGCACTTTGCCTGGATGCGCCATTCATATGTTTGAAAAAATGAAAAAAAATTGTTACTAGTGGCGCACCTTGTGCCTGGTGCACCATTAGTGTCTTCCACACTAATGGTGCATCTCCACATGGTGCGCCATTAGTATATAGTAGTGGCGCACCACTTCTCTGGTGCGCCATTAGTGTCAATTTCATCTTTAGCCCTTTTCCTAGTAGTGTATACCCTTTCGTTTTTAAGTCAGAAGATGCGGGAAGCTGCGGGAAGCCACCCGACCCCAGCTTTTTCTCATTGTGAAGGAGGAGAAGGTAGAAATAAGCTGAGCTGGCTTCTCTAAAATGAGTTCTTTTCAGCTTATAGCTTTTTTTAACAATAAGCTGAAATAAGCTGCAAAAGAACTGGCCCTTATTAAAGGCCCAGGATTGATCCGGGTTAAAATATCAAATGCCCTATGGTGGACGTACCCCTTCGCCTCTCTCGTGACTGCCCACACAATTAGGCTTTCTCCACCCCTTGTTGGCCCCGTTGGCGGTCTTCCTCATCTTCAGTGGCCTTATGGTCATAGAGGCACAGTGGACCTTGGTCCTTGGCGATGGGAAGGTTTGAGCTCCATTTTTAGGTGTATATTTTAGGTCGATCAGGGTTTGTGTCCTGCTCAGAAAGATGAAATGGCGGCAGCTCCTTAAAGATGGAACAAGGTCCTCTCCGTCTAGCTCCCGTCATAATGATGCGTCTAGCGTTGTCGGAGGGCGTGTTGAGGTGTTTCTCCGGTAGGTCTTACGGGATTCATTCGGAGATCAATGTTTTGGTGTGCTAGTGTTGTAGGGCTTTAGTACGACGACTTTTCAATTGTCTACTACAGCAAGTTTTGTCCGGCTTCGGTGAGGGAGGGAGGGATGATTACAACGGCGTGCCTTTGGCTCGCTAGTACTTGTAGTCGTTGCTAGGTGCTCTATGGACCTGAATATAATTTTTTTTATTATTTCTAGTGTTCTTTTATACTTCTATGACAGTTGATGAATAGATCGAAAGCTTTTCATAAAAAAAGGTATCCTTCCATGTCTAGGTAAGTAATTCCTCATCCGTGGACATCTGTCATGGTCGGGGAAAACGGCCTACTTTTATTTGGCCTCATTTCACTTAATTCAAAAGCAAGTACTTCTATCGACAGCTCCAAACTCGTCTGTTTTGTGCCTTATTCATACATGAGTTGGACCTTCAATGCAGCAAAATGTTGGCACCCTGGAGTTCTTCGATCACATGTGCCTGAAAGATGAACTAAAACGAACATCTAGGGGGCCGTGCTTGTTGCCCTCGGAGTTGCTACTATGAAGAATCTTATGTTTCTTGTTGTTTCAGGGTTTGCTTATATGTTCCATGTTTTGGTACTTCTTCTATATTGTGGTTGTAATGGAGTCTTAGTAGTTATCCAGAATCATTCTACTTTTGATTCTGCTCTTGATGTGATGATGTGGTTCGTTTCTATATCAGAAGAGGGGTTGTGTCCTCATCTTTTAGCTCTTGGCTTCTCTTGGTCTTAGATCTTCACCAAGCTCTAGCTGGATGCTTGTTAGTGTTGGGTTCCTTTTAATTTAACCGTGAACTTCTAATGATTTCTATTAATGAAAATTGAAAGAAAACTTTTTTTACTAAATAAAAATGAGTTGGACCTTGTGACTTCATGTATAAGGGCAGAGACAGGGGAGAGAATTTGTGGCATGCAAGTACGAGGGCACCGAGTCCCTCGCGCATGCATTTTCTTTTGACTTCCGATTTTTTATCTTTCATAAATTTTGAATGAAAAGTCCAAATTAAGTCGCATTTCCATATTCATGTTTCTCCTGACGAGAGCTTCAAATAAGTTCCACTTAGAATACGCTTTGATAAGCTTTGAGACTTAGTACGAGTGACTAACAAAACACAACTTTAGTACCTGCAAGGCTGCGACCGACAAAATCGCTTAAAGTTTCTACTCTGAAACTTGTCATGGGTGACTGAAAAAATCATAAATTTCAAATGCAAAATTGTAAGTTTTAAAGAGTAAAAATAAAAATGTACTATACCCTCTTACGGGATCCAACTACTTTGCGGATCCCGGTGTGAGCAGGTGTGTGCCCTTTCCGCATAGATAGGTACAATTACTAACCCTCACTTGTAGTAGTCATGACCTGTTAAAATGCTCATTCATATTAGAGTATTTCTAACCGATCCCCTAAAAGTTCATAGAATAAAAGGCTTAGTGGAGTATATATACTCCACTCGCCGGACCTAGACGATCCCATATATTTAACGGAGTAAAAAATATTTGCATTGCATTTTCGGCTATCGAAACACATTTCTTTCCTTCTTTATTTCATTCAACGATATTGGAGTACATAAAACTTCACCAATTCTTTGCTACAAGAGCAAGACCAAAGAAAACAAGAACCACAATTAGACATTTTAGAAAATATTCAACTTTCCTAATTGCTCTCACTAGTTGGATTAATATCTTCTCTATGTCTTCATTGTTGATCTGTGGATTCTCGATCTTCAACACTTCTTTCTTCTTCAATTCTAAAAAATTAGACATTGCTTTGCATCTAATTTCATCTCTAATCTCATATCTAGTCTCATCTCTACCATCAATTCTAGCAACAGGTGCATGAACATCTATTAATTTTCGTGTTATCAATAGATCGATGCATTCTTATTCCCAATACCAAAACTTGCGTCCATCATCCTACACACATATATGAGCAAACAATTAGCTACCAAAATTGTATCGAATCCGGTGAAGAACCAAATCAAAACAACACATACCTTGCCGTTTGTGCATTTGAAGAAGACCCATCCGGGATGTTGCGACGTGGTAGAAACTCGGCGCACCACCAGCCGCGTCCAGTCGTTGTTGGGGAACACAGTAATTTCAAAATTTTCCTATGCACATGCAAGATCATGGTGATGCATAGCAACGAGAGGGGAGAGAGTTGTCTACGTACCCTCGTAGACTGTAAGCGGAAGCGTTATGACAACGCGGTTGATGTAGTCGTACGCATTCACAATCGACTGATCCTAGTACCGAAAGTACGACACCTTCGCGATCTGCACACGTTCAGCTCAGTGACGTCCCACGAACTCACGATCCAGTAGAGTGTCGAGGGAGAGCTTCGTCAACACGACGGCGTGATGACGGTGATGATGATGCTACCGAAACAGGGCTTCGCCTAGGCACTGCTACGATATGACCGAGGTGGACTATGGTGGAGGGGGGCATCACACACGGCTAAGAGATCAATGATCAACTTGTGTGTCTATGGGGTGCCCCCTCCCCCTTATATAAAGGAGTGGAGGAGGGGGAGGGCCGGCCCTCTATGGCGTGCCCTGGAGGAGTCCTACTCCCTCCGGGAGTAGGATCCCCCCTTCCCTAGTTGGACTAGGAGAGAAGGAAGGGGGAGAGAGGGAGGAAGGAAAGGGGGGCGCCGCCCCCCCACCTTCCTAGTCCAACTCAGACCAGAGGGGGAGGGGTGCGCGGCCTTCCCTGGCTGCCTCTCTCTCTCTCTCTCCACTAAAGCCCATTAGGGCCCATATACTCCCCGGGGGGTTCCGGTAACCCCCCGGTACTCCGGTATATGCCCGAACTCACTCGAACCTTTCCGATGTCCAAACATAGGCTTCCAATATATCGATCTTTATGTCTCGACCATTTCGAGACTCCTCGTCGTGCCTGTGGTCACATCCGGGACTCCGAACAACCTTTGGTTCATAGAAAAACATAAACTCATAATACCGATTGTCACCGAACGTTAAGCGTGCGGACCATACGGGTTCGAGAACTATGTAGACATGACCGAGACATGTCTCCGGTCAATAACCAATAGCGGAACCTGGATGTTCATATTGGCTCTCACATATTCTATGAAGATCTTTATTGGTCAAACCGCATAACGATATACATTGTTCCCTTTGTCATCGGTATGTTACCTGCCCGAGATTCGATCGTTGGTATCTCAATACCTAGTTCAATCTTGTTATCGGCAAGTCTCTTTACTCATTCTGTAATGCATCATCCCGCAACTAACTCATTAGTCACATTGCTTGCAAGGCTTATATTGATGTGCATTACCGAGAGGGCCCAGAGATACTTCTCCGACAATCAGAGTGACAAATCCTAATCTCGATCTATGCCAACTCAACAAACACCATCGGAGACACCTGTGGAGCACCTTTATAATCACCCAGTTATGTTGTGATGTTTGGTAGCACACAAAGTGTTCCTCCGATATTCGGGAGTTGCATGATCTCATAGTCATATGAACATGTATAAGTTATGGAGAAACCAATAGCAACAAACTAATCGATCATCGTGCTAAGCTAACGGATGGGTCAAGTCAATCACATCATTCTCTAATGATGTGATCCCGTTAATCAAATGACAACTCATGTCTATGGTTAGGAAACATAACCATCATTGATTCAACGAGCTAGTCAAGTAGAGGCATACTAGTGACACTCTGTTTGTCTATGTATTCACACATGTACTAAGTTTCTGATTAATACAATTCTAGCATGAATAATAAACATTTATCACGATATAAGGAAATATAAATAACAACTTTATTATTGCCTCTAGGGCATATTTCCTTCGGTGTCCCACTTGCACTAGAGTTAATAATCTAGATTACATTGTAATGATTCTAACACCCATGGAGTCTTGGTGCTGATCATGTTTTGCTCATGAGAGAGGCTTAGTCAACGGGTCTGCAACATTCAGATCCGTATGTATGTTGCAAATCTCTATGTATGCCTCCTTGACTTGATCGCGGATGGAATTGAAGCGTCTCTTGATGTTCTTGGTTCTCTCGTGAAATCCGGACTCCTTTGCCAAGGCAATTGCACCAGTATTGTCACAAAAGATTTTCATTGGACCCGATGCACTAGGTATGACACCTAGATCGGATATGAACTCCTTCATCCAGACTCCTTCATTCGCTGCTTGCGAAGCAGTTATGTACTCCGCTTCACATGTAGATCCCTCCACGACGCTCTGCTTGGAACTGCACCAACTAACAGCTCCACCGTTTAATAAAAACACGTATCCGGTTTGTGACTTAGAGTCATCCGGATCAGTGTCAAAGCTTGCATCGACGTAACCATTTACGACGAGCTCTTTGTCACCTCCATATACGAGAAACATATCCTTAGTCCTTTTTAGGTATTTCAGGATGTTCTTGATCGCTGTCCAGTGATCCACTCCTGGATTACTTTGGTACTTCCCTGCTAAACTGATAGCAAGGCACACATCAGGCCGGGTACACAGCATTGCATACATGATAGAGCCTATCGCTGAAGCATACGGAACACCTTCACACCTTGTAACACAGGCAAGAACCCTTTCTTTGCTTGATCCATTTTGAACTTCTTCAAAACTTTATCAAGGTATGTGCGTTGTGAAAGTCCAATTAAGCGTCTTGATCTATCTCTATAGATCTTGATGCCCAATGTATAAGTAGCTTCACCAAGATCTTTCATTGAAAAATTCTTATTCAAGTATCCTTTTATGCTATTCAGACATTAAGTATCATTTCTGATCAACAATATGTCATCTACATATAATATTAGAAATGCTACATAGCTCCCACTCACTTTCTTGTAAATACAGGCTTCTCCAAAAGTTTGTATAAAACCATATGCTTTTATCACACTATCAAAGCGTATATTCCAACTCCGAGAGGCTTGCACCAGTCCATAAATGGATCGTTGGAGCTTGCACACTTTGTTAGCAACTTTTGGATCGACAAAACCTTCTGGTTGCATCATATACAACTCTTCTTTAAGACATCCATTAAGGAATGCAGTTTTGGCATCCATTTGCCAAATTTCATAGTCATAAAATGTGGCAATTGCTAACATGATTCGGACGGACTTAAGCATCGCCACAGGTGAGAAGGTCTCATCGTAGTCTACTCCTTGAACTTGTCTAAAACCTTTTGCAACAAGTCGAGCTTTGTAGACAGTAATATTACCGTCAGCGTCGGTCTTCTTCTTGAAGATCCATTTATTCTCTATGGCCTGCCGATCATCGGGCAAGTCAACCAAAGTCCACACTTTGTTCTCATACATGGATCCCATCTTAGATTTTCATGGCCTTAAGCCATTTTGCGGAATCTGGGCTCATCATCGCTTCCTCATAGTTCATAGGTTCGTCATGGTCAAGTAACATGACTTCTAGAACAGGATTACCGTACCACTCTGGTGCGGATCTTACTCTGGTTGACCTACGAGGTTCGGTAGTAACTTGATCACAAGTTTCATGATCATCATCATTAGCTTCCTCACTTACTGGTGTAGGAATCACTGGAACTGATTTCAGTGATGAACTACTTTCCAATAAGGGAGCAAGTACAATTACCTCATCAAGTTCTACTTTCCTCCCACTCACTTCTTTCGAGAGAAACTCCTTCTCTAGAAAGGATCCATTCTTAGCAACGGATATCTTTGATAACCCACAAGTATAGGGGATCGCAACAATTTTCGAGGATAGAGTATTCAACCCAAATTTATTGATTCGACACAAGGGGAGCCAAAGAATATTCTCAAGTATTTGCAGCTAAGTTGTCAATTCAACCATACCTGAATAACTTAATATCTGCAGCAAAGTATTTAGTAGCAAAGTAATATGATAGTAGTGGCAACCGGTAGCAGAAGTAACGGTAGCAAAAGTAATATTTTTGGTGTTTTGTAGTGATTGTAACAGTAGCAGCGGAAAAGTAAATAAGCGAAGAACAATATATGGAAAGCTCGTAGGCATTGGATCGGTGATGGAGAATTATGCTGGATGCGGTTCATCATGTAACAGGCATAACATAGGGTGACACAGAACTAGCTCCAATTCATCCATGTAATGTAGGCATGTATTCCGAATATAGTCATACGTGCTTATGGAAAAGAACTTGCATGACATCTTTTGTCCTACCCTCCCGTGGCAGCGGGGTCCTATTGGAAACTAAGGTATATTAAGGCCTCCTTTTAATAGAGTGCCGGACCAAAGCAGTAACACATAGTGAATACATGAACTCCTCAAACTACGGTCATCACCGGGAGCGGTCCCGACTATTGTCACTTCGGGGTTGCCGGATCATAACACATAGTAGGTGACTATAGATTTGCAAGATAGGATCAAGAACTCTCATATATTGATGAAAACATAATAGGTTCATATCTGAAATCATGGCACTCGGGGCCTAGTGACAAGCATTAAGCATAGCAAAGTCATAGCAACATCAATCTTACAACATAGTGGATACTAGGGATCAAACCCTAACAAAACTAACTCGATTACATGATAAATCTCATCCAACCCATCACCGTCCAGCAAGCCTACGATGGAATTACTCACGCACGGCGGTGAGCATCATGAAATTGGTGATGAAGGATGGTTGATGATGACGATGGCAACGAATTCCCCTCTCTAGAGCCCTGAACGGACTCCAGATCAGCCCTCCCGAGAGAGTTTAGGGCTTGGCGGTGGCTCCGTATCGTTAAACGCGATGAATCCTTCTCTCCGATTTTTTTCTCCCCGAAAGTGAATATATGGAGTCAAGGTTGAGGTCGGTGGAGCGTCAGGGGGCCCACGAGGCAGGCGGGCGCACCCAGGGGGGTAGGGCGCACTCCCCACCCTCATGGACAGGTGGCGGCCCCCCTGACGTGGATCTTCCTTCCAGTATTTTTTATATATTCCAAAATAATTCTCCGTTGATTTTCAGGTCATTCCGAGAACTTTTATTTCTGCACAAAAATAACACCATGGCAATTCTGCTGAAAAACAACGTCAGTCCGCGTTAGTTCCATTCAAATCATGCAAGTTAGAGTCCAAAACAAGGGCAAAAGTGTTTGGAAAAGTAGATATGACGGAGACATATCAATCTTGCCTTCAGATCTATGATAGAAGGTGTACCCAACAGTCTCCTTTGAATATCCTATGAAGACACATTTCTCCAATTTGGGTTCGAGCTTATCAGGTTGAAGCTTTTTCACATAAGCATCGCAGCCTCAAACTTTAAGAAACGACAACTTGGGTTTCTTGCCAAACCACATTTCATAAGGTGTCGTCTCAACGGATTTAGATGGTGCCCTATTTAACTTGAATGCAGCCGTCTCTAAAGCATAACCCCAAAACGATAACGGTAAATTAGTAAGAGACATCATAGATCGCACCATATCTAGTAAGTATGATTACGACGTTCGGACACACCATTACGATGTGGTGTTCCGGGTGGCGTGAGTTGCGAAACTATTCCGCATTGTTTCAAATGAAGTCCAAACTCATAACTCAAATATTCACCTCCACGATCACATCACAGAAACTTGATTTTCTTGTTACGATGATTTTCCACTTCACTCTGAAATTCTTTGAACTTTTCAAATGTTTCAGACTTATGTTTCATTAAGTAGATATACCCATATTTGCTCAGATCATCTGTGAAGTTGAGAAAATAACGATATCCGCCGCGAGCTTCAATGTTCATTGGACCACATACATTAGTATGTATGATTTCCAATAACTCTGTTGCTTGCTCCATTGTTCCGGAGAGCGGAGTGTCAGTCATCTTGCCCATGAGGCATGGTTCACAAGTACCAAGTGATTCATAATCAAGTGATTTGAGAAGTCCATCAGAATGGAGTTTCTTGATGCGCTTTACACCAATATGACCTAAATGGCAGTGCCACAAATAAGTTGCACTATCATTATCAACTCTACATCTTTTGGCTTCAATACTATGAACATGTGTATCACTACTATCAAGATTTAGTAAAAATAGACCACTCATCAAGGGTGCATGACCATAAAAGATATTACTCATATAAATAGAACAACCATTATTCTCTGATTTAAATGAATAACCATCTCGCATTAAAAAAGATCCAGATATAATGTTCATGCTCAACGCTGGCATCAAATAACAATTATTCAGGTCTAAAACTAATCCTGAAGGTAGATGTAGAGGTAGCGTGCCGACATCGATCACATCGACTTTGGAACCATTTCCCACGCGCATCGTCACCTCGTCCTTAGCCAATCTTCGCTTAATCTGTAGCCCCTGTTTCGAGTTGTAAATGTTAGCAACTGAACCAGTATCAAATACCCAGGCACTACTGCGAGCATTAGTAAGGTACGCATCAATAACATGTATATCAAATATACCTTTTACTTTGCCATCCTTCTTCTCCGCCAAATACTTGGGGCAGTTCCGCTTCCAGTGACCTGTTTCTTTGCAGTAGAAGCACTCAGTCTCAGGCTTAGGTCCAGACTTGAGTTTCTTCACTTGAGCAGCAACTGGCTTGGTGTTCTTCTTGAAGTTCCCCTTCTTCCCTTTACCCTTTTTATTGAAACTGGTGGTCTTGTTGACCATCAACACTTGATGCTCCTTCTTGATTTCAACCTCCATAGCCCTTAGCATTGCGAAGGGCTCACGAATCGTCTTATCCATCCCTTGCATATTATAGTTCATCATGAAGCTCTTGTAGCTTGGTGGCAGTTATTGAAGAACTATGTCAATGACACTATTATCAGGAAGATTAACTCCCAGCTGAGTCAAGTGGTCGTGGTACCCAGACATTCTGAGTATATGTTCACTGACAGAACTATTCTCCTCCATTTTGCAGCTGTAGAACTTATTAGAGACTTCATATCTCTCAATCTGGGCATTTGCTTGAAATATTAACTTCAACTCCTGGAACATCTCACATGCTCCATGATGTTCGAAACGTCGTTGAAGTCCCGGTTCTAAGCCGTAAAGCATGGCACACTAAAGTATCGAGTAGTCATCAGCTTTCCTCTGTCAGGTGTTCATAATATCTGGCGTTGCTCCTGCAACGGGTGATACATCCATTTTTCATCATGCTTTTATATCGATATTTATTGCATTATGGGATGTTATTACACATTATGTCACAACACTTATGCCTATTTTGTCTTATTTTACAAGGTTTACATAAAGAGGGAGAATGCCGACAGCTGAGATTCTGGGCTGGAAAAGGAGCAAATATTAGAGACCTATTCTGCACAGCTCCAAAAGTCCTATAGTTGATGCTAGTTGGTTTATTTGGTGGAAGATCATATGTTCAGATCCTATATGCATATTAATACCCCTCTAATTACGAACATGAATATGCTTTGTGAGTAGTTACGTTTGTTCCTGAGGACATGGGAGAAGTCTTGCTATTAGTAGTCATGTGAATTTGGTATTCATTCGATATTTTGATGAGATGTATGTTGTCTCTCCTCTAGTGGTGTTATGTGAACGTCGACTACATAACACTTCACCATTATTTGGGCCTAGAGGAAGGCATTGGGAAGTAATAAGTAGATGATGGGTTGCTAGAGTGACAAAAGCTTAAACCCTAGTTTATGTGTTGCTTCGTAAGGGGCTGATTTGGATCCATATGTTTCATGCTATGGTTAGGTTTACCTTAATACTTGTGTAGTAGTTGCGGATGCTTGCAATAGAGGTTAATCATAAGTGGGATGCTTGTCCAAGTAAGGACAGCACCCAAGCACTGGTCCACCCACATACCAAATTATCAAAGTACCGAATGGGAATCATATGAACGTGATGAAACCTAGCTTGATGATATTTCCATGTGTCCTCGGGAGCGCTTTACATCATATAAGAGTTTGTCCAGACTTGTCCTTTCCTACCAAAAGGATTGGGCCACCTTTCTGCACTTTATTTACTTTTGTAATTTGTTGCTCGTTACCAATTATCTTATCACAAAACTATCTGTTACCTATAATTTCAGTGCTTGCAGAGAATACCTTGCTGAAAACCGCTTATCATTTCCTTATGTTCCTCGTTGGATTCGACACTCTTACTTATCGAAAGGACTACGATAGATCCCCTATACTTGTGGGTCATCAAGACTCTTTTCTGGCACCGTTGCCGGGGAGTGAAGCGCCTTTGGTAGGTGGAATTTGGTAAGGAAAATTTATATAGTGTGCTGAAATTTACTGTCACTTGTTACTATGGAAAGTAATCCTCTGAGGGGCTTGTTTGGGGTATCTTCACCCCGACCAGTAGAGCAAAGAGTTTCTCCTCAACCTACTGAACCTACTAAAAATGAAAATGTCTGCTTCGAAATTCCTTCGGGTATGATAGAAAAACTGCTAGCTAATCCTTTTGCAGGAGACGAGACAATGCATCCTGATGAACACCTAATATATGTGGATGAAGTTTGTGGATTATTTAAGCTTGCAGGTGTACCCGGAGATGTTGTTAAGAAGAAGGTCTTCCCTTTATCTTTGAAGGAAGATGCATTGACATGGTATAGGCTATGTGATGATACGGGGTCATGGAACTACAAACGATTGAAATTGGAATTTCATCAGAAGTTTTATCATATGCATCTTGTTATGTTCATGGAGAAAGCATCGCTCAAGCTTGGGGGAGGCTTAAATCAATGTTATGTTAATGCCCCAATCATGAGCTCTCAAGAGAGATGATTATTCAAAATTTATATGCTCGGCTTTCCGATAACAATCGCGCCATGCTCGATACTTATTGTGCTGGTTCTTTTATGATGAAGACTATTGAACTCAAATGGGATTTATTGGAAAGAATTAAATGCAACTTTGAAGATTGGGACCTCGACGAAGGTAAGGAGTCAGGTATAACATCTAAGTTTGATTGTGTTAAATCTTTTATGGATACCGATGTTTTCCGTAAATTTAGCACTAAATATGGACTTGACTCTGAGATAGTAGCTTCTTTCTGTGAATCTTTTGCTACTTATGTTGATATCCCCAAGGAGAAGTGGTTTAAATATCATCCTCCCATAGAAGTAAAAGTAGCTGCACCTATTAAAGTTGAAGAAAAGACTATCACTTATAATGATCCTATTGTTCCTACTTCTTCTGTTGAGAAACCACCTTACCCTGTTAGGATAAAGGATCACGCTAAAGCTTCAACTGTGGTTCGTAAAAGCAATATTCTTATACACCTCCTGAGCAAGTTAAAGTTGAACCTAATATTGCTATTGTTAAAGATCTCTTGTCTGATAATATTGATGGGCATGTTATTCATTTCCTTGATGAGACTGCTAGAATTGCTAAACCTTGTGCTAAAGATAAAAACAAACATGTGGTAGGCATGCCTGTTATTTCTGTTAAAATAGGATTATCATGGCTTATGTGATATGGGTGCTAGTGCTAGTGCAATACCTTACGCCTTATACAAAGAAATTATGCATGATATTGCACCTGCTGAGATAGAAGATATTGATGTCACAATTAAACTTGCCAATAGAGATACTATTTCACCTATGGGAATTGTTAGAGATGTTGAAGTCTTGTGTGGGAAAACTAAATATCCTGCTGATTTTCTTGTTCTTGGTTCCCCACAAGATAGCTTTTGTCCCATTATATTTGGTAGACCCTTCTTAAACACTGTTATGCTAAGATAGATTGCAAAAAGGATGTTGTTACTATCGGTTTAGATGATATGTCTCATGAATTTAATTTCTCTAAATTTAGTAGACAATACCGTGAAGAAGAATTACCTAGTAAGGATGAAATTATTGGTCTTGCTTCTATTGTCGTACCTCCTAGTGATCCTTTAGAACAATATTTGCTAGACCATGAAAATGATATGTTTATGAATGAAAGAAGGGAAATAGATGAAGTATTCTTTAAACAGGAACCTATTATGAAACACAATTTGCTTGTTGAAATCCTAGGGGATCCTCCTCCACCCAAGGGTGATCCCGTGTTTGAGCTTAAATCGTTGCCTGATACTCTTAAATATGCTTATCTTGATGAGAAAAAGATATATCCTGTTATTATTAGTGCTAACCTTTCAGAGCATGAGGAAGAGAGATTATTGAAAACTACGAAGAAGCACCGTGTTGCTATTGGGTATACTCTTGATGATCTTAAGGGCATTAGTCCCACTCTATGTCAACATAAAATAAATTTGGAAGAAGATGCTAAACCAGTTCATGATCATCAACGACGGCTGAATCCTAAAATGAAAGAAGTGGTAAGAAAGGAAATACTAAAGCTCCTTGAGGCAGGTATAATCTATCCCATTGCTCATAGTCAGTGGGTAAGTCATGTCCATTGCGTCCCTAAGAAGGGAGGTATTACTGTTGTTCCTAATGATAAAGATGAATTGATTCCTCAAAGAATTATTGCAGGTTATAGGATGGTAATTGATTTCCGCAAACTAAATAAGGCCACTAAAAAGGATCATTACTCCTTACCTTTTATCGATCAAATGCTAGAAACATTATCCAAACATACACATTTTTGCTTTCTAGATGGTTATTCTGGTTTCTCTCAAATACCCGTGTCAGCCAAGGATCAATCAAAGACTACTTTTACTTGCCCTTTTGGTACTTTTGCTTATAGACGTATGCATTTTGGTTTATGTAATGCACCTGCTACCTTTCAAAGATGCATTATGGCTATATTCTCTGACTTTTGTGAAAAGATTTGTGAGGTTTTCATGGACGATTTCTCCGTCTATGGATCTTCTTTTGATGATTGCTTGAGCAACCTTGATCGAGTTTTGCAGAGATGTGAAGAAACTAATCTTGTCTTGAATTGGGAAAAGTGCCACTTTATGGTTAATGAAGGTATCATCTTGGGGCATAAAGTCTCTGAAAGAGGTTCTAAAGTTGATAAAGCCAAGGTTGATGCTATTGAAAAGATACCATGCCCCAAGGACATCAAAGGTATAAGAAGTTTCCTTGGTCACGCCGGATTTTATAGGAGGTTCATTAAGGACTTCACAAAAATTTCTCGGCCTCTGACTAATTTATTACAAAAAGATATACCATTTGTCTTTGATAATGATTGTGTAGAACCATTTGAAATACTTAAGAAAGCATTGATCTCTGCACCTATTGTTCAGCCACTTGATTGGAATTTACCCTTTGAAATTATGTGTAATGCTAGTGATTATGCTGTAGGTGCTGTTCTAGGGCAAAGAGTTGATAAGAAATTAAACGTTATTCAATATGCTAGTAAAACCCTAGACAATGCTCAAAGAAATTATGCTACTACTGAAAAAGAATTCTTAGCATTTGTATTTGCTTGTGATAAGTTCAGACCTCATATTGTTGATTCTAAAGTAACTATTCACACTGATCATGCTGCTATTAAATACCTTATGGAAAAGAAAGATGCTAAACCTAGACTTATTAGATGGGTTCTCTTGCTACAAGAATTTGACTTACATATTATTGATAGAAAGGGAGATGAGAACCCCATTGAGGGAGTCCTGGATTAGGGGGTGTTCGGATAGCCGGACTATACCTTCAGCCAGACTCCTGGACTATGAAGATACACGATTGAAGACTTCGTCCCGTGTCCGGAAGGGACTTTCCTTGGCGTGGAAGGCAAGCTTAGCGATACGGATATTCAGATCTCCTACCATTGTAACCGACTTTGTGTAACCCTAACCCTCTCCGGTGTCTATATAAACCGGAGGGTTTTAGTCCGTAGGACAACATAGACAACAACAATCATACCATAGGCTAGCTTCTAGGGTTTAGCCTCTCTGATCTCATGGTAGATCTACTCTTGTACTACCCATATCATCAATATTAATCAAGCAAGACGTAGGGTTTTACCTCCATCGAGAGGGCCCGAACCTGGGTAAAACTTCGTGTCCCTTGCCTCCTGTTACCATCCGGCCTAGACGCACAGTTCGGGACCCCCTACCCGAGATCCCCAGGTTTTGACACCGACATTGGTGCTTTCATTGAGAGTTCCTCTCTGTCGTCGCCATCAGGCTCGATGGCTCCTACGATCATCAATAGAGATGCAGTCCAGGGTGAGACCTTCCTCCCCGGACAGATCTTCGTCTTCGGTGGCTTCGCACTGCAGGCCAATTCACTTGGCCATCTGGAGCAGATCGAAAGCTACGCCCCTGGCCGTCAGGTCAGATTTGGAAGTTCAAACCACACAGCTGACATCCACGGGGACTTGATCTTCGACGGATTCGAGCCACTGCCGAGCGCGCCGCACTGTCACGACGAGCATGATCTAGCTCTGCCGCCGAACAGTTCCCTGGAGGCCGCACCCGCATCGGCTTTGACCCCTAATTCGGAGCTAACTGCGCCGATCGAGGATGGGCGGTTGGACGCCACCTCGGGGGCTGCGATCCCAACGGCGATCGAGCCGAACACTAGCCCCGCACTCCGCGGGATTCGTGACTCCAAGGAGCCGGACTCCTCTTCGGACTCCGAACCCTCCGCGCCCCTGCCGATCGAATCCGATTGGGCGCCGATCATGAAGTTTACTGCCGCGGACATCTTTCAGCACTCGCCTTTCGACGATATTCTGAAGACACTGGAGTCTTTCTCTTTATCAGGAGAGCCCTGGCCGGACTATGGTCAGCAAGGTTGGGGTACGGACGATGAAGAAATTCAAAGCCCACCCACCACCCACTTTGTAGCCACTGTCGACGATTTAACCGACATGCTCAACTTCGACTCCGAAGACATCGACGGTATGGACGTCGATGAAGGAGACGATGAAGAACCAGTGCCTATTGGGCCCTGGAATGCCACCTCGTCATATGACGTATACATGGTGGACACACCAAAACATGATGACGAGGAGCGGAAGGACGCACCGAAGGCTTATTCCCTCGAAAAGCAGTCAAAGCGGCGACGCAAGTGCCGCCCCAAATCCCGCCTCGACAGAAATAGCGATCACACAGTCCCAGCGCTGGAGCAGGGCGAACCGCTACCAGACAACGGCAATCTGGATAATCAAACCGAACAAACAAATCCTATCGAGGATAATGGTCTGGACGACATAACACCGGACAGACACCAGGAGCAGCAGACTGCCCGTAAAAGGCTTGTTGCCACCACGAAGAGTCTGATAAAGCATAAGCAAAGGCTCAAGGCCGCGCAAGACACACTCCAAATCAGATGGAGTAAAATACTCAACACTGCAGCAAGGTACGACGACAATCTCCCTTCCAAGAGCTACCCAAAGCGGAAGCTGCTACCCGAATTCGATGAGGAGGCCTCAGAACCCACACAACCAAATATCAAAGCAGCCGCCTGGTCGGATAGACGACCCCTCTACCAACACAGAGCGGAATACAACGCCGCTCACAATACAATACGCGACAGGGCTCACACCCAAAGGACGGCGCAACAAGATCCATCTATGGACCACGCAAGCGCGCCCCAGCATACAACACAACACAACAAACATCCGAACAACGCGGTACACCCAGCTACAGGGGTGCCGCACACCCCCTATGTTTCACCGATGAGGTGCTGGACCACGAATTCCCAGAGGGATTCAAGCCCGTAAACATAGAGGCATACGACGGAACAACAGACCCTGGGGTCTGGATTGAGGACTACATCCTTCATATGGCTCGAGGAGATGATCTCCACGCCATCAAATACTTACCCCTCAAGCTTAAAGGGCCAGCTCACCACTGGCTCAAAGGCCTCCCCGAAAGCTCCATTGGGAGTTGTGAAGAGCTCGAAGACACCTTTCGGGCAAATTTTCAAGGGACTTATGTCCGACCTCCGGATGCGGACGATTTGATTCACATAACTCAACAGCCCGGAGAGTCAGCCCAAAAGCTTTGGAACAGGTTTCTTACTAAAAAGAACCAGATTGTCGACTGTCCGAACGCCGAAGCCTTGGCAGCTTTCAAGCATAGCGTCCGTGATGAATGGCTCGCCAGACACCTCGGCCAAAATAAGCCGAGAACGATGGCCGCATTAAAAAACCTCATGACCTGCTTTTGCGTGGGTGAGGACAGTTGGCTAGCCGGATACAACACCAGCGACCCCAGTACATCCGAAGTTAGAGATGGAAATGGGAAATCACGGCGCAATAGCAATAACAAATGCCAGAATAAAGAAGACCGCACGAAGGGCAGGATAGTCAATGCCGGATTCAAAAGCTCTCGGCCAGGTCAAAAGCCGCCCCCTAAAGGCACCAGGGATGAACTGTCCAGCCTCAACAAAATTCTGGACCAAATATGTCAGATCCATAGTACCCCTGGTAAACCTGCTAATCATACCCACAGAGAATGTTGGGTCTTCAAGCAGTCCGGCAAGCTCAACGCCGTACACAAGGGGGAGGATATGCCAAGTGAAGACGAGGACGAGCCTCCCAAGCAAGACACGGGGGAACAAAAGAAATTTCCACCAGAAGTCAAAACAGTAAACGTGTTACACGCGATCAAGGGAAAAAACAACGCGGCACTCCCAGAAAAATATACCCAAGTGCCTGTCACCGCGAAGTCCTGCCACTGCTCGTCTCAACCGATCACTTTCGACCATCGTGATTACTCATCAAGTACCCGGCACGTAGGATGGGCTGCCCTAGTATTAGACCCAGTAATTGGCGGATATCACTTCACACAAGTCTTGATGGATGGCGGCAGTAGCCTAAACCTAATATATCAGGATACAATCCGCGGGATGGGGTTAGACCCAACACAAATTCGCCATAGCAATACTACCTTTAAAGGACTAACGCCAGGCCCAGGGGCTCGTTGCACGGGCTCCCTCCTACTACAAGTTATATTCGGCTCCCCCGATAACTTCCGTCGCGAGCATTTAACTTTCCACATCGCTCCGTTTCAAAGTGGCTATCAAGCACTGCTCGGACGAGAAGCTTTCGCTCGCTTTAATGCAATACCACACTACGCCTCCCTCACACTCAAGATGCCCGGTCCACGTGCATCATTACAGTGCACGGAAATATCAAGCGATCTCTGCGCGCCGAAGAAAGTGAGTCTGCCTTGGCAGCCGCACACTAAAGGCGCTCGGACCAGCGAAAGCATCCAATAGGTCGTCAAGACCTCAGACACAACTAATCGAGTCCGACGCCGCTACTTATACCGAATAAATGGTCACACCCCTATTTGTCAATATAAGGGGCTCAACGCGCGTAGACAAGTGGCAATTTCTTCCCATCTTGAATTATGCATGGTTTCTTTAAAAAACTATCTTTCTGCACGACAACTTTTTCACCTAAATTCCTCTCTTTTACAGACGATCATCGTGCTACACCCGTCCAGGATACGACACAACGGAGACACTGGCGCAGACATGCAGCAGGGACCCGTTCCAAGGATTCTTTTTAGATTAAGACCCTGTGTAAACCTTTTTTACTATATCTTGTTGATACATATCCACCAAAGGATGCTGATGTCTTGGCATGTGGCCACGCCAGAACAATGCACGTACCTGGACAGAAGGGGCTTCTTACAAAGGCCATTATTTAGGCCTGGTTTATACCACTAAGACCGAATACCTTAGGGAGTGTTCGGCGTCGCGAGTTCGGCCTTATATGCATCAGCTCCGAATCATTGTCTTTGGTCAAATGTTGGGTTTGCCCGGCTCCTGTGTTTTGGTGCCTTACGTCCTGCTTTACCGGCTAAGGTAGCACCAGGAGAACTACTGCGATTGTGCCCTGGTTCATCCGGACGAGCACCAAAGTAGAGAAAGCCGAAAACTGACTGTCATGATATAGCGTGAGACCGGTCAACCACTCGATGACCTGTCGGAATGTTAGAATTCCTCCGCCTTAACGAAGGGCCGTTTTCCGGCCAGGCATGTATGCACCCCAGGATCGGGAGAGTGCAGAGCCACCAGGGGCTATCTAGTAGCCCCACTGTCAAACTCATATGGCTAAGTGAAAGTGCTAAAGCATTATAGTCCGGTTGCCTCGCTCGCTCTGCTATCACCTCCTTAATAGGACCAAGACGTTGGGTTAAGTGTGAACGCGTGTTTGTGCGAGCACCTCCGCATTATATGCGTGAGGGTTGAAGCCGATGGCTGCAATCTTTCAGGTCATACACATGTATACATAAACGGCCGCCCAGGAGGCATCATATTACTTTCAGGCAAAAGTATAAAAATAGCCTTATAAAAATTTATAAAAGCATTTCGCTTACAATGAGATTACATATCACTCAAACATGATATTTTTTTAGCATTGGGTCTCTATCAAACGAGCGCCCTCAAGAACTTCTTCAAAGTAGTGCTCAGTAGCCCTTCGACCTATGGCCGAATCCCGCGCTGCAACGGTGGTAGCATCCATCTCCGCCCAGTATGCTTTAACACGGGCAAATGCCATCCGTGCGCCCTCTATGCACGCCGACCTCTTCATCGCATCAATGCGTGGCACCACGTCAAGGAACTGCTGCACCAAGCCGAAATAGCTGTTCGGTTTTGACCTTTTCGGCCATAGCTGATCCACAACAGACCTCATGGAGAGTCCAAACAACCTATTTAGTTCGGCCCATTCGGCTAATTGGTCACTCAATGAAAGCAGACGCTTGGGAGAATGGAATTGTCTCCAAAACAGCCGGTCTACTTCACGGTCTGTCTGACCCTGGAAATACTTGGCCACATCGGCAGCACTCACCGCCAAATCCATATATACATCCTCCGAACTCCACAGCCGATCCAGAGGGGCACATCGTGGATCTCCGAACTTCCTCCGCAACATAAAGGATTTCCCAGCTACAATATCCCTGGCTTCCCACAGCTCCTCCTTCTTTGCCCTCATAGCAGAGTGGAGGTCATTTCTCATCGCAGCAGCCTTCTGAAGGTCCGATGCCTTCACTTGGTTTTCCTTTTCGAGAACCCGGCAACGGTCGGCGGCGACTTTTAATTCTATGGCCATCTTGGCTATCTTGTCTCGTCTCTCGCCATGCGCGGCCTTCTCGGCTTGCAACTCTTCGTCCGCCTTCAAAGCAGCCGCATTACCCAACCCCGCTTGTTCCTTAGCTCGGGCAAGTTCCGACCGCAAGGCTTCAACAGTGGCAGCTCCATCTGCAGTCACAACATGTTAAAGATACTGGCATCATGCTGCTCTTCCTTTGTGGCGTTTACCAGATAAGGACACTTACCCCGTGCCTCGTCAAGCCTTTTGTTAACAAGCTCGATGTCGGCGTCTGCCGCATCCAACTGCCGTTCTAAATGGGCAAACTCGCTAGTCCGGCTAGCCACCGGAGCTTCCATTACCTGCACATAGAGGCAGTATGGTTATTACCTGGGAATATGATCCTCTGTTCGTCGTCGTTTCCGATGACAACCAGAGTCTCAGGGGCTACTATATACACAGGGCACACCTAGCATGTGCAGGACTATCATATATTCTTTTACGTACCTCAAAGCCTGTCAGTAGACTCATAAAAGCTTCATGCAATCCGCTTTCGGCGGACGTTATCCTCTCCATCACCGTATTCATCAGCACACGGTGTTCGTCTGAGATGGCCGCTCGCCCCACCAACTCCCTCAGAACATCCGATCGCACACTAGATGGTGCCGGACTCTTTTGTCCGCTCTCTTCGGGAACCGGACACTGGGAGCTTCGGGGGTCAATGGGATTATCCTCTGGCCTCGCCACACTCGGAGAGGCCCTCCGCGACGACACTTCAGGGTCACCCGCTTCTGGAGCGGAGGAGTCCAGAGGAGGCGTTTCACTCTCCATCATCTCTACAAGAAGATCCCCCGAAGACGAGCTCATTTGAGAGGGGCTAAGGTCCGAACTGCAAAGATATATGCGGTGGTTATTTTCTCAGAAGAAAAAGATGGCGTATCTGTACTATTAAAGTATTTCGGGTAACTTACGACTCCGGGAGAATTGATCCCCCCGCGGACTTTGTGCGGCAACAGTGCCCCGGTAGGACCCTCTTTGGGAGACTTCTTCTCCCGTTTGGAAGCTTTGGCTTCCGAACCCCCGGGCGCGGTCCTTTTCCTCCTCCGGTCGTCTTCCTTCATGGAGATGCTCACTCCCTCGGTTAGAATGGGCAGTGTTGAGGGCCCGCGTCCGCCCGTATTATCCTCCCCGGTATATTCCTTCAAGGGCTCTGGGCAAGGTGCGACCTGGAGCATCTTTTCCAGTACCGGATTTTCCAAACCCTCAGGGAGGGGGGCCGAACACCGAATCAACTTCGCCTTTGTTAGCCAGTCCTGGTCAAAAAGCGAACTCTCAGAGATAACTTCATAACAAATGAGAGATAGTATATTCGGCCGGAAGATTCCTTACCTGTTCGGCGGTGCGGATACTGCTCAGGCCCACGTCCTCGGTGATTTCCGGACACTCTACCTGAGGTCCGAAGAATGACTTGTACATCTCCTCGTGCGTCAGGCCGAGGAAATTTTGAATGGCACGCAGTCCCTCGGGATTGAACTCCCACAAGCGAAGGGGCCGGCGTTTGCAAGGCTGGACTTGACGGACCAGCATAACTTGTACTACCGCAACCAAACTGAAATCTCCATTAAAGAGATCTCGAATGCGGCTTTGCAGTATAGGCACGTCCTTGGCTGGACCCCAGCTCAGTCCTCTGCTAATCCATGACATCAGTTGTGGTGGAGGGCCCGAGCGGAAAACGGGGGCGGCCGCCCACTTGGCACTTCTAGGAGCCGTGATGTAGAACCACTCCTGTTGCCACAATTCAGACACCTCTGGAATGGAACCTTTGGGCCATGAAGCTCCCGTCATCTTGCGTATTGAGGCACCTCCACACGCCGCATGTTGCCCCTCGATCATCTTCGGCTTTACTTCAAAGGTCTTGAGCCATAGGCCAAAGTGAGGGGTAACCCGGAGGAAGGCCTCGCACACGACAATAAATGTCGTGATATGAAGAAAGGAGTCCGGAGCTAGATCATGGAAATCTAGCCAGTAATAAAACATCAAGCCCCTGACGAAAGGATCCAGAGCAAGGCCTAGACCTCGGAGGAAGTGGGAGACGAACACGACGCTCTCGTTGGGTTCGGGGGAGGGGACGGCCTGCCCCCGGGGAGGCAGCCGATGCAAAATCTCGGCGGTCAGATATCTGGCCTCCCTCAACTTTTTGATGTCTTCTTCCATGACGGAGGAAGGCACCCATCGGCCTTGAAGGCTAGATCCGGACATGACTGAAGGTTCGGAGCACCTGACCTAAACTTTGGGCGTTTGAGCTTGAGGCAGGGGAAGGATTCGATTGAGCACGGGAGGGAAAAATAAAAGCCTTGTCCCTTTATAAAGAGGGTGGATATCAAGCGTCCTCTCCGTGTCCGTTTGGACTCGCCTATAGTCTAGGAGTCCTAGAAGCGGTTGGGTTACCCACACCCGTATTGATGAGAATCCCGAAATGAGGGGACACGATCTCTGCTTTAATAAGACGTGCCAAGGAAATCGCCTCGCATGACGCGCTGAGGTGGGATAATGAAACGACTCGGATAAAGGCTTGGTCGTGGTGTGACACACTACGGAATACGTCAGCAGATTAGATTCGTGTAAATGTTATTCTCTCTATGGCAATATGTGGAAACTTATTTTGCATAGCCGGACACTATCTTTGTGTTCAAAATCTTCTATGAAGTACTTGGAGGAGGAACCCGCCTTGCAATGCCGAAGACAATCTGCGCGCCGGACTCGTCGTCATTGAAGCCTGGTTCAGGGGCTACTGAGGGAGTCCTGGATTAGGGGGTGTTCGGATAGCCGGACTATACCTTTAGCCGGACTCCTGGACTATGAAGATACAAGATTGAAGACTTCGTCCCGTGTCCGGAAGAGACTTTCCTTGGCGTGGAAGGCAAGCTTGGCGATACGGATATTCAGATCTCCTACCATTGTAACCGACTTTGTGTAACCCTAACCCTCTCCGGTGTCTATATAAACCGGAGGGTTTTAGTCCGTACGACAACATAGACAACGACAATCATACCATAGGCTAGCTTCTAGGGTTTAGCCTCTCCGATCTCGTGGTAGATCTACTCTTGTACTACCCATATCATCAATATTAATCAAGCAGGACGTAGGGTTTTTCCTCCATTGAGAGGGCCCGAACATGGGTAAAACTTCGTGTCCCTTGCCTCCTGTTACCATCTGGCCTAGACGCACAGTTTGGGACCCCCTACCCGAGATCCGCCGGTTTTGACACCGACATTGGTGCTTTCATTGAGAGTTCCCCTGTGTCGTCGCCTTTAGGCCCGATGGCTCCTTTGATCATCAATAACGATACGGTCCAGGGTGAGAATTTTCTCCCCGGACAGATCTTCGTCTTCGGCGGCTTCGCTCTGCGGGCCAATTCGCTCGGCCACCTGGAGCAGATCGAAAGCTACGCCCCTGGCCATCAAGTCAGGTTTGGAAGCTTAAACTACACGGCTGACATCCGCGGAGACTTGATCTTCTACGGGTTCGAGCCACGGCCAAGCGTGCCGCACTATCTCGAGGGGCATGATCTAGCTCTTCCTCCGGACGGTATCCTGGAGGCCGCACACACATTGGTTCCGACCCCTAACTCGGAGCCTATTGCACCGATCGAGGATGAGCGGTTGGACGTCACCTCGGGGGCTTCGATCTCAAAGGCGATCGAGCAGAACGCTAGCCCCGCACTCTGCATGATCCGTGACTCTGAGGATCCGGACTCCTTTCCGAACTCCGAACCCCCCGCGCCCCTGCCGATCGAATCCGATTGGGCGCCGATAATGGAGTTCACCGCCGCAGACATCTTTCAGCACTCGCCTTTTGGCGATATCCTGAACTCTCTCAAGTCTCTCTCTTTATCAGGAGAGCCCTGGCCGAACTACGGTCAGCGAGGATGGGATACGGACAAGGAAGAAAATCAAAGCCCACCCACCACCCACTTGGTAGCCACTATCGACAATTTAAACGACGTGCTCAACTTCGACTCCGGAGACATCGACAGCATGGATGACGATGCAGGAGATACCGATGAACCAACGCCCATAGGGCATGGGACAGCCACCTCATCTCACGATGTGTACATGGTGGATACCCCTAAAGGAAGCGACAACGAGGAAAAGGGGGATGGGACGGGAGATCGACCCCCCGAAAAGCAATTAAAGCGTCGGCATAAACACCGACCCAAGCCCCGCCTCGACAAAAACCCAGCCATAGAGCAGGACGAGCCGGTAGACGACGAGCAGGCCTTAGAGCAACCGTCCGAACAGGGCAACACGGATAGAGAAACCGAACATCCCTCCTCCGGTGAAAACGGCATTCCTGACGACCTCACGCCGGATAAACCTATGGAGCAGAAGAATCTCCACGAGAGGCTCGTTGCAACTGCACGCAGCCTAAAAAGCAGAAGCGGAAGCTAAAAACAGCGGAAGATGCACTCCGGATTAGATGGAGCAAAGTAATCAATACCGCAGATAAATACGGCGACAGTCACCGCACTAAAAGCTATCTGAAAAGAAAGCTACTGCCTGAATTCGATGAAGAGGCCCTAGAGCCCTCGCATTCAAAAAATGAGAAAGCCACACGGTCGGATAGATGACCCCATAAAGCGGCAAGCGGTGCCGCACCTAAATTGGCATGCGACCCACTTAAGGATTCGCATCATGGCCCAGTCAGGTCCAGCCACACGGTCGGATAGGCGACCCCATAAAGCGGCAAGCGGTGCCGCACCTAAATCGGCATGCGACCCACTTAAGGATTCGCATCATGGCCCAGTCAGGTCCATTTATGGGCCAAGAAAGCAAGCTCTCGTAAGCAACACTATGAAGCCATCATCAGAATCCGGCACACCCAAATACAGGGGCGCCGCACACCCCCTATGTTTCACCGATGAGGTCCTGGACTATGAATTTCCAGAGGGATTCAAACCCGTAAACATAGAGGCATATGATGGAACAACAGACCCTGGAGTTTGGATCGAGGATTATATCCTCCACATACACATGGCTAGAGGAGATGATCTCCACGCCATAAAATATTTACCCCTTAAGCTTAAAGGGCCAGCCCGGCATTGGCTTAAAAGCCTTCCCGAAAACATAATTGGAAGCTGGGAAGAGCTCCAGGATGCTTTCCGAGCAAACTTTCAAGGGACCTATGTCCGCCCTCTGGATGAAGACGATCTTAGTCACATAACTCAACAACCCGGAGAATCAGCTCGGCAGTTCTGGAATAGATTCCTCACTAAAAAGAATCAGATTGTCGACTGACCGGATGCCGAAGCCTTAGCAGCTTTCAGGCATAACGTCCGAGACGAATGGCTCGCCAGACACCTCGGCCAAGAAAAGCCAAGAACAATGGCCGCACTAACAAGCCTCATGACCTGCTTTTGTGCAGGGGAGGACAGCTGGTTGGCAAGGTGCAGCCCCTTCGACCCAAGTACATCCGAAATTAGGGATGGAAACATAAAACCGCAACGCAACAAGGACCATCGCTGGACTAAGGACAAAAGTCCGAAGAGCACGACAGTCAATGCCGGATTCAAAGGCTCAGGACAAAATCAGGCAAAATCGCCCCCCCAGGATAACAGGGACGATCCATCCAACCTAAATAAAATCCTGGACAGGATATGTCAGATACACAGTACTCCCGGGAAGCCTGCTAACCATACCCACAGAGACTGTTGGGTCTTCAAACAATCCGGCAAACTCAACGCCGAACACAAGGGGCTCGACACACCAAGCGAAGACGAGGACGAACCCCAAAAGCAGAGCACCAGGAAACAAAAGAACTTCCCACAAGAAGTAAAAACAATGAACTCACTTCACATAATGAAACGTGCGGCGCCTGTAAAGGTGCGCACCACACGGCCCATCCCCAAAGGGTCCTGCCACTGGTTGTCAAAACCGATCATCTTCGATCAGCTAGATTATTCTAGAAATATCAAGAATGTAGGCTGGACTGCCTTGATACTCAATCCAATAATTGGCGGACTCCAGTTTTAAAATGTCCTTATGGACGGTGGCAGTGGACTAAACCTGATATATCAGGATACAATCCAGCACATGGGGATAAACCCAGCAAGAATCCGCCACAGCAAAGCCTCCTTTCAAGGGGTAATACCTGGTCCGGACACCCATTGTATGGGTTTTCTCCGGCTCGAAGTCATATTCGGCTCTGCCGATAACTTCCGCCGCGAAAAGCTGACCTTCCATATCGTCCCGTTCTCAAGTCGCTATCAAGCACTACTGGGACGCGAAGCTTTCGCTCGCTTTAACGCAATACCGCATTATGCATCTCTTACGCTTAAGATGCCCGGTCCATGAGGCATCATCTCTTTGAAGGGGAAGCACTAAAGTGCGCCTCCCCAAGCGGAGGACTGTGCGGCCGCTTTGACAGCCCCACAGCAAAATGGCCTCACCGGCCAGAAAACTTCAAAATAGGTCAATCAAGACCACGAACGCGGATAGACGAGTTCGGTGCAAAATCATCATTGATGCAGGCCTAGTGGCCATATACCCCTGCACTAGGGGCTCCACGCATATACAATAAGAGACAATAAAGCTCAATCTTATATATTTTACTTTATACTTTGTTTATTTTAAACTTTTTCGGCACGACCCGTTTTCAACTCAGTTCCTCTCTTTTACAGATGAACGTCGTGCGGCGCCCGTCCAGGATACGGCACAACGGAGACACATGCACAGACGTGCAGTAGGGACCCGTCCTAAAGGATTCTTTTTAGATTAAGACCCTGCATAAACCTTTTTTACTGTCTCTTGTTGCTACACATCCCCTGGTTTTTTCTGATATAACCAAGGAGGAGGCTGGCGTCTTGGCATGTGGCCACGTCAGAATTTTTGCACGTACCTGGACACTAGGGGCTTTTTTAATAAAGAGTGTTGTTTCGCCCGCACTCATAAAGACTGAACACCTTAGGGAGTGTTCGGCGTCGCGAGTTTTGGCATTATATGCATCAGCTCCGAATCATGTCTTTGGTCAAATGTTGGGTTTCCCAGCTCCTGAGTTCGGCTACCTTACGTTCCGCTCTATCGGCTAAGGTAGCACCAGGAGAACTACTGCGATTGTGCCCCGGTTCGGCCGGGCGAGCACCTCAGTAGAGAAAGCCGAAAACTGACTGTCATGATGTAGCGTGAGACTGGTCAGCCACTTGATGACCTATGGAATCTATCGGATTCCTCCGCTTTAATGAAGGGCCGCTTCCCGGTCAGGCACATACGCGCCCCGAACTCGGACGAGCGCAGTTGCCACCAAGGGGCTACCTAAATAGTCTCACTGTCAAACTCCTATGGCTAAGTGAAAGTGTTAAAGCATTATAGTCCGGTTGCCTGGCCCACTGCGCTATCACCTCCTTTGTAGGACCAAGACGTTGGGTTAAGTGTGAAAATGCGTCTTCTGCGAGCACCCCCGCACTATGTGCGTGGGGGCTGAAGCCAACGACTGCCATCTTTCAGATTTTGTATATATATATATATATATATATATATATATATATATATATATATATATATATATATATATATATATATATATCTTAAAACGGCCGCACAGGAGGTGTTCCCAATACTTGGAGGCACAAGTATAAAAAAGGCCACTACAGTTTATCAAAATATTACTTTATAATTACATATGCTATCATAACATAGCATCTTTCGGGCACTGCGTCTCTATTACACGAGCGCCTTCAAGAACTTCCTGAAAATAGTGCTCAGAAGGTACTCGGCTTTTGTCTAAATCTCGGGACGCAACAACGGTGGTCTCCATCTCTTCCCAGTATGTCTTAACACGGGCAAGAGCCATCCTAGCGCCCTCTATGCATGCTGACCTCTTCATTGCATTTATACGCGGCACCGCGTCAAGGAATTGCTGCACTAAGCTGAAATAACTATTTGGCTCCGATCTCCCCAGCCACAGGTGACCCATGACGTACTTCATGGCGAGTCCAGACAACCTATTCAGTTCGGCCCATTGAGCCAAACGATCATCCACTGCCAGTGGACGCTCTGGATTGTGAAACTGCGACCAGAAAAGCTTTTCCACTTCGCGATCTTTCTGATCTCGGAAGTGTTCGGTCGCATCAGCAGTGCTCGCTGCCAAGTCCAGATAGGTATCCTCCACACTCCACATCCGGTCCAACGGAGCAAACTTCGGATCGCAAAATTTCCTTCGTAGCATAAAGGGCTTTCCAGCCACAATCTGTTCGGCCTGACGCAGCTCCTCCTTCGCAGCTCTCATCGCAGAGCGCGCGTCCTTGGCACCGGCAACGGCCTTCTCTAAGTCCGTCTGTTTCGCCTGGTCTTCTTTTTCAAGAAGTCTGCAACGGTCTGTAGCGCTTTTTAACTTTTCGGCCATCTCAGCCATCTCTTCCTTGCTTCGGCAATGAGCAGCCTTTTCGGCTCTCAGCTCTTCAAGGGCTTTCCTGGTGGCCGCATCACTTTCGCTGGCTTGTTCTTTAGCTCGGGCAAGTTCTGCCCTAAGACTCCCCACGGCGGCTGCACCATCCGCGTCAAGCACACACATCATAAGACACAGGCATAAAACTGTTCTTACCTGATGCCGCCCGAGGAATTACATACCTTGGGCCTCATCAAGCCGCTTATTGACAAGCGTGATGTGGGCATCTGCCACGTCCAGTTGCCGCTTTAGTTCAGCAAAATCATCAGTTCAGCTCAATTCCGGACACCCTGCCGCCTACATTCAAAGGCGACATCTTAGACCTGGGATTATGATCCTCCGTGTGCCGTCATTTCTTGACGACGAGCAGAGTCTCAGGGGCTACTATCTACACAGGGCGCATCTTATTCATGCGCAACTGACAAAAGTATACATTATCTAATGTACCTCGAAACCCGTTAGTAAACTTTTGACGGCCTCATATAATCCGCTCTCTACGGATGAAATCCTTTCAATCACCGTGCCCATCAATGCGCGGTGCTCCTCTAAGATAGAAGCTCGCCCCAGCAGAATCTTTAGCTCCTCCGGCCGAGCACCAGACGGTGCCACATCTCTTGTGATCCGAAGAACAGTCTATACATCTCCGCGGGCGTTGCGCCCATAAAGTTCTAGAGAGCTCGCGGTCCCTCTGGATTAAACTCCCACAGGCAAAGGGGGCGATGTTTGTCGGGCAATATTTGGCGAATCAGCATGACCTGCGTCACCTTGACCAAGCTGGGGTCTCCTTCCAAGAGATCCTTAAGTCGGCCCTGTAACAAGGGCACGTCTTTGGGCAAACCCCAATCTAACCCTCTGTTAACCCATGATGCTAGCCGTGGTGGGGGACCCGAGCGAAAGGCAGGAAGCGCCACCCACTTGGTGCTCCGGGGAGTGGTGATATAAAACCACTCTCGTTGCCACAAGCCTAGCTCCTCTTGAAAAGAGCCCTCGGGCCATGGAGCATCAGCATTTTTGCTTATAACAGCGCCTCCGCACTCTGCGTGCCGTCCCTTGATCATCTTCGGCTCCACTTTGAAAGTCTGAGCCATAATCCGAAGTGAGGGGTAACACGGAGCAACGCTTCACATACAATGATAAACGAGGAGATATGGAGGATGGACTCCGGAGCTAAGTCGTGGAATTCCAGCCCCTAATAAAACAGCAGTCCCCTCACAAAGGGATCCATCGGGAAGCCTAACCCCCGAAGGAAGTGAGACATGAACACTACGCTCTCACCGGGCTGGGGACTGGGGATAGCCTGCCTTTGAGTAGGCAACCTGTGCGAAATTTCGGTGATCAAGAACTTAGCCTCTCTCAACTTTAGCACGTCCTCCTCCGTGACGGAGGAGGGCATCCATCGTCCTTGAAGGTCGGAACCGGACATTGTCGAAGGTCTGGGGCGCCCGGAATCTGGAGCCTAGGGTGTTGGAACTCGAGGCGACGGACGAACTTGTTTTGGGATTGGAGAAAAGGAGTAAGGCCCTGGTCTCTTTATAAGAGGTTGAATACCAGGAGCCCTCCTCGTAACTGTTTGGGACTCGCCTTTAATCAAGAAAACATGCTAATAGGCACGATTGGGTTACTCACGTCCGTATTGATGAGAATCCCGTAAAAGGGGGGCACACGATCTCTGCTTTGACAAGACGTGCCAAGGTAACCGCCTCGCAAAACACGCTGAGGTGGAAAAGTAAAAATGATTCGAGTGAAGGACTTGGCTGTAGTGTGATGATGCACTGCGGAATACGTCAGCAGATTTGTTTGTGTTAATATTATTCTCTCTATGGCAATATGTGGAAGCTTATTTTGCAGAGCCGGACACAACTCTTGGCGTTTACAATCTTCTATGAAGGACTTGGAAGAGGAACCCGTCGTGCAATGCCGAAGACAATTTGCGCGCCGGACTCGTCGTCATTGAAGCCTAGTTCAGGGGCTACTGAGGGAGTCCTGGATTAGGGGGTGTTCGGGTAGCCGGACTATACCTTCAGCCGGACTCCTGGACTATGAAGATACAAGATTGAAGACTTCGTCCCGTGTCCGGATGGGACTTTCCTTGGCATGGAAGGCAAGCTTGGCGATGCGGATATTCAAGATCTCCTACCATTGTAACCGACTCTATGTAACCCTAACCCTATCCGGTGTCTATATAAACCGGAGGGTTGTAGTCCGTAGGCGATCAACTCCATATACAACAATCATACCATAGGCTAGCTTCTAGGGTTTAGCCTCCTTGATCTCGTGGTAGATCTACTCTTGTAGTACCCATATCATCAATATTAATCAAGCAGGACGTAGGGTTTTACCTCCATCAAGAGGGCCCGAACCTGGGTAAAACATCGTGTTCCCTGCCTCCTATTACCATCCGGCCTAGACGCACAGTTCGGGACCCACTACCCGAGATCCGCCCGGTTTTGACACCGACACTAAGCACTTCTCCCGTTGCAAGAAAGATCAATCTAGTAGGCCAAACCAAAATGATAATTCGAAGAGACTTGCAAAGATAACCAATCATACATAAAAGAATTCAGAGAAGATTCAAATATTGTTCATAGATAAACTTGATCATAAACCCACAATTCATTGGTCTCAACAAACACACCGCAAAAAGAAGATTACATCGAATAGTTCTCCACAAGAGAGGCGAGAACATTGTATTGAGATCCAAAAAGAGAGAAGAAGCCATCTAGCTAATAACTATGGACCTGTAGGTCTGAGGTGAACTACTCACACTTCATCGGAGGGGCTATGGTGTTGATGTAGAAGCCCTCCATGATCGATGCCCCCTCCGGCGGAGCTCCGAAACAGGCCCCAAGATGGGATCTCGTGGATACAGAAAGTTGCGACGATGGAATTAGGGTTTTGGCTCTGTATCTGGTCATTTGGGGGTACGTAGGTATATATAGGACGAAGGAGTACGTTGGTGGAGCAACAGGGGCCCATGAGGGTGGAGGGCGCGCCTGGGGGGGTAGGCGTGCCCCCTACCTCGTGGCCTCCTCTTTTGTGTCTTAACGTAGGGTCCAAGTCTCCCGGGTCTTGTTTGTTGAGAAAATCACGTTCCCGAAGGTTTCATTCTGTTTGGACTCCGTTTGATATTCCTTTTCTTCGAAACCCTAAAATAGGCAAAAAACAGCAATTCTGGGTTGGGCCTCCGGTTAATAGGTTAGTCCCAAAAATAATATAAAAGTGGATAATAAAGCCCAATAATGTCCAAAATAGTAGATAATATAGCATGGAGCAATCAAAAATTATAGATACGTTGGAGACGTATCAAGCATCCCCAAGATTAATTCCTGCTCATCCTCGAGTAGGTAAATGATAAAAACAGAATTTTTGATGCGGAGTGCTACTTGGCATAATTTTAATGTAATTCTTCTTAATTGTGGTACGAATATTCAGATCTGAAAGATTCAAGACAAAAGTTCATATTGACATAAAAATAATAATACTTCAAGCATACTAACTAAGCAATTATGTCTTCTCAAAATAACATGGCCAAAGAAAGGTCATCCCTACAAAATCATATGGTTTAGTCATGCTTCATTTTTGTCACACAAGAATGCTCTCATCATGCACAACCCCGATGACAAGCCAAGCAATTGTTTCATACTTTAGTAATCTCAGACATATAAACTTTCACGCAATATATGAGCGTGAGCCATGGACATAACACTATGGGTGGAATAGAATATAATGAGGGGGTTATGTGGAGAAGACAAAAAGGAGAAAGTCTCATATCAACGAGGCTAATCAATGGGCTATGGAGATGCCCATTGATTGATGTTAATGCAAGGAGTAGGGATTGCCATGCAACAGATGCACTAGAGCTATAAATGCATGAAAGCTCAACAAAAGAAAACTAAGTGGGTGTGCATCCAACTTGCTTGCTCATGAAGACCTAGGGCACTTGAGGAGGCCCATTGATGGAATATACAAGCCAATTTCTATAATGAAGAATTCCCACTAGTATATGAAAGTGACAAAACAAGAGACTCTCTATCATGAAGATTAAGGTGCCACTTTGAAGCACAAGTGTGGCAAAGGATAGTAACATTGTCCCTTCTCTCTTTTTCTCTCTTTTTTTGGGCCTTCTTTTTTTTATGGCCTTCGTTATATATATATATATATATATATATATATATATATATATATATATATTCCTCACTTGGGACAATGCTCTAGAAAATGATGATCATCACACTTGTATTTATTTACAACTCAATGATTACAACTCGATACTAGAACAAAGATGACTCCATATGAATGCCTCCGGCGGTGTACCGGGATATGCAATGAACCAAGAGTGACATGTATGAAAGAATTATGAACGGTGGCTTTGCCACAAATACTATGTCAACTACATGATCATGCTAAGCAATATGACAATGATGAATGTGTCATGATGAATGGAATGGTGGAAAGTTGCATGGCAATATATCTCAGAATGGCTATGGAAATGCCATAGTAGGTAGGTATGGTGGCTGTTTTGAGGAAGATATAAGGAGGTTTATGTGTGAAAGAGCGTATCATATCATGGGGTTTGGATGCACCGGCGAAGTTTGCGCCAACTCTCAATGTGAGAAAGGGCAGTGCATGGTACCAAAGAGGCTAGCAAGGATGGAAGGGTGAGAGTGCATATAATCCATGGACTCAACATTAGTCATAAAGAACTCACATACTTATTGCAAAAATCTACAAGTCATCAAAAACCTCGGTACTACGCACATGCTCCTAGGGGGATAGATTGGTAGGAAAAGACCATCGCTCGTCCCCGACCGCCACTCATAAGGAAGACAATCAAATAACACCTCATGTTTCAAATTTGTTACATAACGTTTATCATACGTGCATGCTACGGGACTTGCAAACTTCAAAACAAGTATTTCTCAATTTCACAACTACTCAACTAGCATGACTTTGATATTATTACCTCCATATCTCAAAACAATCATCAAGCATCAAACTTCTCTTAGTATTCAAAACACTCTTAAGAAAATTTTACTAACTTTGAATACCTAGCATATTAGGATTTTAAGCAAATTACCATGCTATTAAGACTCTCAAAATAATCTAAGTGAAGCATGATAGATCAATAGTTTCTATAAAACAAATCCACCACCGTGCTCTAAAAGATATAAGTGAAGTACTAGAGCAAAACTATATAACTCAAAATACATAAGCGAAGCACATAGAGTATTCTAACAAATTCCAAATCATGTATGGCTCTCTCAAAATGTGTGTACAGCAAGGATGATTGTGATAAACTAAAAGGCAAAGACTCAAATCATACAAGACGCTCCAAGCAAAACACATATCATCTGGTGAATAAAAATATAGCTCCAAGTAAAGTTACCGATAGAAGTAGACGAAAGAGGGGATGCCTTCCGGGGCATTCCCAAGCTTTGGCTTTTAGGTGTCCTTAGATTATCTTGGGGGTGCCATGGGCATCCCCAAGATTAGGCTCTTGCCACTCCTTGTTCCATAATCCATCAAATCTTTACCCAAAACTTGAAAACTTCACAACACAAAACTTAAAGTAGAAAATCTCGTGAGCTCCGTTAGCGAAAGAAAATAAAAGACCACTTCAAGGTACTGTAATGAACTCATTCTTTATTTATATTGGTGGTATACCTACTGTATTCTAACTTCTCTATGGTTTATAAACTATTTTACTAGCCATAGATTCATCAAAATAAGCAAATAACACATGAAAAACAGAATCTGTCAAAAACAGAACAGTCTGTAGTAATCTGTAGCTAGCGCAAGATCTGTAACCCCAAAAATTCTAAAATAAATTTATGGACGTGAGGACTTTATCTATTAATCATCTTCAAAAAGAATTAACTAAATAGCACTCTCCAAATAAAAATGGCATCAGTTCTAGTGAACGCTAAAGTTTCTGTTTTTTACAGCAAGTTCAACAAGACTTTCCCCAAGTCTTCCCAACGGTTCTACTTGGCACAAACACTAATTAAACACAAAAAACACAACCAAAACGGAGGCTAGATAAATTATTTATTTAATAACAGCAAGGATAAATATTTGTTTGTCTCCCAACAAGCGCTTTTCTTTAAAGCCTTATAGCTAGGCATTGGCAATTTTAATGATGCTCACATGAAAAGACAAGAATTAAAGCACAAAGAGAGCATCATAAAACATGTGACAAACACACTTAAGTCTAACATACTTCCTATGCATAGGCATCTTATAGGCAAACAAATTATCAAGGCAAACAAAAACTAGCATATGCAAAGAAGCGGAAAGAAAAAACAATCTCAACATAACGAGAGGTAATTTAGTAACATGAAAATTTCTACCACCATATTTTCCTCTCTCATAATAATTACATGTAGGATCATAATCAAATTCAACAAAATAGCTATCACATAAAATATTCTCAACATGATCCACATGCATGAAAAGTTGACACTCTTCCAAAATAGTGGGATTAACATTAACTAAAGTCATGACCTTTTCAAACGCACTTTTATCAAAAACTTCATAAGATTGAACATTCTCCAAATATGTGGGATCTAAAGTTGACATTATTCCAAACCCACTTTCTATAGAATTGCAAACACTATTATCAATCTCATATTCATCATGGGGCTTAAATAAATTTTCAAGATCAAAAGAAGAATCACCCCAATCATGATCATTGCAACAAATAGAGGACATTGCAAAACTAGCATCCCCAAGCTTAGGGTTTTGCATATTATTAGCACAATTGACATTAATAGAATTTATAATAACATCATTGCAATCATGCTTTTTATTCAAAGATCTATCGTGAATCACTTCATAAAATACTTCATCGCAATTTTCAGATTCACGAATTTCAAGCAAAACCTTATAAAGATAATCTAGTGCACAAAACTCAGTAGCAATTGGTTCATCATAATTGGATCTCTTAAAAAGATTGGCAAGCGGATGAGGATCCATAGGTATTAGGTTCTCTGTTTAGTAATAAATAAACAACTATTCCAACCATACGAGCAAACAAGAAACGGGCAAAAAGAGGCAAATAGAGAAAGAGAGGGAGGATAGAGAAAGAGAGGGCGAATAAAACGGCAAGGGTGAAGTGGGGGGAGAGGAAAACAAGAGGCAAATGGCAAATAATGTAATGCGGAAGATAAGGGTATGTGATGGGTACTTGGTATGTTGACTTTTGCGTAGACCTCCCTGGCAACGGCGCCAGAAATCCTTCTTGCTACCTCTTGAGCACTGTGTTGGTTTTTCCCCGAAGAGGAAGGGATGATGCAGCAAAGTAGCGTAAGTATTTCCCTCAGTTTTTGAGAACCAAGGTATCAATCCAGTAGGAGGCTACGCGCGAGTCCCTCGTACCTGCACAAAACAAATAAATAATCGCAACCAACGCGAATAGGGGTTGTCAATCCCTACACGACCACTTACGAGAATGAGATCTGATAGATATGATAAGATAATATTTTTGGTATTTTTGTGATAAAGATGCAAAGTAAAATAAAGGCAAAGTAAAAGCCAAAGGAAATAACTAAGTAGTAGGAGATTAGTATGATGAAGATAGACCCGGGGGCCATAGGTTTCACTAGTGGCTTCTCTCGAGAGCATAAGTATTCTATAGTGGGTGAACAAATTACTATTGAGAAATTGACAGAATTGAACATAGTTATGAGAATAACTAGGTATGATCATGTATATAGGCATCACGTCCGAGACAAGTAGACCGACTCCTGCCTGCATCTACTAGTATTACTCCACTCATCGACCGCTATCCAGCATGCATCTAGAGTATTAAGTTAAAAACAGAGTAACGCCTTAAGCAAGATGACATGATGTAGAGGGATAGGCTCATGCAATATGATGAAAACCCCATCTTGTTATCCTCGATGGCAACAATATAATACGTGCCTTGCTGCCCCTACTGTCACTGGGAAAGGACACCGCAAGATTGAACCCAAAGCTAAGCACTTCTCCCATTGCAAGAAAGATCAATCTAGTAGGCCAAACCAAACTGATAATTCGAAGAGACTTGCAAAGATAACCAATCATACATAAAAGAATTCAGAGAAGATTCAAATATTGTTCATAGATAAACTTGATCATAAACCCACAATTCATCGGTCTCAACAAACACACCGCAAAAAGAAGATTACATCGAATAGTTCTCCACAAGAGAGGGGGAGAACATTGTATTGAGATCCAAAAAGAGAGAAGAAGCCATCTAGCTAATAACTATGGACCCGTAGGTCTGAGGTGAACTACTCACACTTCATCGGAGGGGCTATGGTGTTGATGTAGAAGCCCTCCGTGATCGATGCCCCCTCCGGCGGAGCTCCGGAACAGGCCCCAAGATGGGATCTCGTGGATACAGAAAGTTGCGGCGGTGGAATTAGGGTTTTGGCTCCGTATCTGATCATTTGGGGGTACATAGGTATATATAGGAGGAAGGAGTACGTCGGTGGAGCAACAGGGGCCCACAAGGGTGGAGGGCACGCCTGGGGGGTAGTCCTGGCCCACCCAGGCCTGGCCTTGTCGGCCCACCCAGGCCCGACCCTAAAATCCAGGGCCTAGGCCCGATGGTCTTAACTGTGGGCCGGGCTTGGCCTGAGTTTTGAGCCCATCAGCAGGGCCTGGACGGGCTTGGGCTTGGCATATTGACATTTTAAGGAAGAGGCCCGGCCCACGGCCCTAAGCCCTAAGGGCTTTTCAGGGCTTTTTACAAGATGGGTCGGGCTTGGGCTTGAAAAGTAGGCCCGATGGTAGGGCCTGGGAGGGCCTGGGCCTCAGTTTTTTGCCCTGGGCTTTTTTAGGCCCGGCCCAAGCCCGGCCCATGGCCAGATATACTGGGGGGGTAGGCGCCCCCTACCTCGTGGCCTCCTCTTTTGTGTCTTAACGTAGGGTCCAAGTCTCCCGGGTCTTGTTTGTTGAGAAAATCACGTTCCCGAAGGTTTCATTCCGTTTGGACTCCGTTTGATATTCCTTTTCTTTGAAACCCTAAAACAGGCAAAAAACAGCAATTCTGGGCTGGGCCTCCGGTTAATAGGTTAGTCCCAAAAATAATATAAAAGTGGATAATAAAGCCCAATAATGTCCAAAACAGTAGATAATATAGCATGGAGCAATCAAAAATTATAGATATGTTGGAGACGTATCAAGAACTTATTGGAGACTTCATATCTCTCAATCCGGGCATTTGCTTGAAATATTAACTTCAACTCCTAAAACATCTCATATACTCTATGACGTTCAAAACATCGTTGAAGTCCCGGTTCTAAGCCGTAAAGCATGGCACACTGAACTATCGAGTACTCATCAGCTTTGCTCTGCCAGGTGTTCATAACATCTGGCGTTGCTCCTGCAGCGGGTTTGTCACCACTACAAAAAAAGACACATCCGTGACATTTTGGGCCGAACGAATTTTTTTCTACCATACATATGACACTTCTATGACGATAATTGTGACAAAACCTGATATCATCATAGATGTGGTGGGCTCCTACTTCTATGACAAAAACTCATGACAGAAAATAGGCTTTTCGTCCTGGGCGGGCTGGAGACGCAGCTGCATGACATTCTTTGGGCCGTCCATGATGGAAAAAAACATGGTAGAAGCGAGGGGGAGGAAAATTTCGGGGAGTTCCCGGTTACGATGGGAGGTCGGGGGCCGAGCGATGCGCGTTTCTCTCGTACACATACGCGCGTGTCTGCGGGGCGTTGGCTCTAACTGAGCCCGAGCGAGGCGTTGGGCTCTAACTGAACCCGAGCGATTGAACTGTAGGCTACGCGTTTCTGAACCCGAGCGATCGATTGATGGCTGTTAACTGAACCCGATCGAGCGATTCCTTCGCTACTGCTACTAACCGAAGCCGATCGATGCTTCCTGTGGGATGAACAGTGAGCGTTGCGGGGGGTTTGGATGAACAGTGAGCGGTGGCGTTGCCTCTGGATGAACAGGACCCTATGGTGTGGTGGAGGGCTGGATGAACAGTAGACGGTGGAGGGGTGCCCGTGGAGGGGTGGTTGAACAGGACCCCGTGGTGTGGAGGGCTGGATAAACAGTAGACGGTTGAGGGGTGCCCGTGGAGGGGTGGTTGAACAGTAGCCGGTGGAGTAGCGCGCGGTGGAGGCTGGATGAACAGGAGCCCGTGGAGGCTGGAGGAGGTCGACGGTAGCCCGTGGAGGCTGGAGGAGGTCGATGCTGGAGATGAACAGTATCCCGTGGAGTCCCGTTTTGCGGTACGCCACACCCCTCCCGATGAACAGGACCCCCGTTTCGACCGTAGGAGGTTTGTTTCGTCCGTTTTTCGGTACGCCACATCCTCCCGATCAACAGGACCCCCGTTTCGACCGTAGGAGGTCCGTTTCGTCCGTTTTGCGGTACGCCACACCCCTCCCGATCAACAGGACCCCGGTTTCGACCGTAGGAGGTCCGTTTCCTTCGTTTTGCGGTACGCCAAACCCCTCTCGATCAAAAGGACCCTGTTCTGAACGTAGGAGGTCTGTTTCCTCTGTTGTGCGGTACGCCAGCCCTCGTTTCCATCGCCTATTCCGTCCAAGCCCTCCCGATGAACACGACCACGCATTCCGTTCCGACCCAGCCGGTTGGCTCCCACGCGTTCCGTTGCCTCCAGATGAACACGACGCATTCCGTTGCCTCCCCATGAACACGACGCATTCCGTTGCCTCCCCATGAACACGACGACGACGCTGTTTCTTCGTTCCGACCCAGCCATGTACACGAGCCTTGGCCGTACGTATGCGCGAGTAGGTGTTCGAGACCCCACCCGTATGTACACATACGTGGCCGTATTTTCTTTCTTGCACCTTGGCCGTTGTACATACATGTACGTGCTATGTGTGTGCCTCTACTACGACACGTACGCGCCTCTACTACGACACATGCGCGCCTCTACATCCACCAGTATATATGTATGTACACGTTCACGACCAGAATGACAACGCTACGTACGCTTCGACCAGGTGGGTCCCGACTATCAGGCACTTCCTTGCCTGCAAAGATGTAGCTGGTGGGTCCCAGCAGTCAGGGGGCGAATCATTTTTTTTTGCCCGGACGCACTTCCTTGCGTGCGAAGATGTAGCTGATGGGTCCTAGCAGTCAGGGGCAAACGTTTTTTTGCGAAATATGGTGTCCCGTCCGGTGGGTCCCTGCTATCAGGTGGAGGAATAATTATTTTGCACGTAATAAGGAGGCACTTCCTTGCTGCGGCCGTGGACCCAGCTGTCAGCCTCTCCACGTACAGTCCATGTCCGATGGAAGCCGTTCCTTGACCACGTTGACCACGCCGCACCGAGAGCACCAGGGCGGTGGACGACGGCGAGGCATAGGAAGGGGACGACGCGGAGCCGGGGAAGACACGGCAGTGGATGCCCACGCGTAGAGGAGTACGAGGGTTCACTGGTTCGCTGCTATGTGAGGCTGTCGTCGCCATAGAATAACAGGAGGTGTGGGTGAGTAGAGGGATGGCCTGGCCAGCAGTGGGAGTAGTCGGGGGTGGTGAGGCCTCCACTGCATCGCAGTCGGCCACGGGAGGCAGGAGCACGAGGCACGACCGGCGCTAGTTTGGGTGGCTGGAGCAAGAAGACCAGAGGTTGAAGAAGCACTACGGCCGTTGGATGGACATCGTACGGTCACTGGAGCTAGAATCGTGTATATTGACTGAGTTCACAAAGCCCTCCGTCCCCGTCAACTTAGTAGGCCCACAAGTCAGCCTGCCACTATACTGGGTCCCAGCTAACAGGGGGAGTAATCATTTTTGCGTAATAAGGAGGCAGTTGATTGCGTGCGGCCAGGCCAGCGGAGGGAGTAGGGTGGGCCGGGGAAGCCTGCGCAGCATCACAGCGGGCCACAAGAGGAGGGAGCAGGTAGTCCCACTGGCGCTAGTTTAGGCGGATGGAGCAGGAAGATCAGACATTGAAGAAGCACGTCGGTCGTTGGATGGACATCCAACAGTCACTGCTGCTAGAATCGTGTGTTCACTGACAAAGCCTTGCGTAAACAAGTCAGCCTCGAAATATGTGGCGTGTACAGCCCATTTGCTATTATTTCTATAATTTTTACTCATTTTCTAATTCATATGGAATTTATTGCAGCCCGTTTTCCATTTTTAGAATTGCTGGCCATTTTCTGGTCAGTACCAGGGTCAAAAATTAACTAAATATGTGAGAAATTTTGAAAATTCACAAATTTTTGCTGGGGGACGAAATATTCTTAATCCAAAAATTAATAGCCATACTAAAACAAATTTAAAAATAAATTAGTACTATGTCATGTTAAATCCAATGAAATACGTATAAGATATCAGTGAAGAACAAAAACAAAAAAAAGAAACTTATACCCCATTTGCTATATTTTTTTGGAAATTTCAACCCCTTTTGATATTACTTTTAACAGACATTGACCATACTCTTAAGCCAGGCCGGAATGCATCCCTCCTCGTCTTGAAAGATTTGCAGCCCAGTAATTCGGAGAAAACAAATAGGCCTAGCTTGGGTATTCTTCAAAAACAAATACTGGGCTACCTATTTTCCCAAAGAACGGGTGCATGAGCATTTAGCTTTATTTATTTACTTATTTATGTTTAGGGGACCATGAGCATGTACCTGGGCCGGATTCATGTGAGAGCGTCCCTTCCAGTTAATTATGGGCTTCTCTATTGGGCCTTCATCAGTGGGCTGCATGTTATCAACAAGTGGAAAATGTGTTCCGTATGAAAAATAGTATGCGCTACGTACGGTACGGGGCACTAAAGGATCGAACCGTGCAACGACTTCCAAAACATTGTGTTTGTCATTCTAACAACACATTTATTCAACCAACAGACGAAATATACTACTGATTGTACATTGAAAACAGCAGCAGCAACCAGGGCTGGGGTGCAACAGAAGCAGTAAGCAGGCCAGAAGAGTGAAGACGCAGCTCTCTCTTCCAAACCAAACATCAGCCATCATTACAAAAGGGCTACCAAAAAAGAACAAGTGTATGCATCAAACTAAATAAAGATCCTACTACACCAAGTGTACGCATCTAACTAATTGGCTCAATTAGACGTTGCTATTTATTAAGCTGTGGAGATTGGCTGGCGGCTTGAACCAGATGGGTGCCTGATGGGGGAAACTCCAGCCAGCAGGTCGAAGTCTGATACTTGTGACCCTCTCTCCTACTTTGGGCTGCAGAGCGTGGCGGCTCATATCAGGGTATGGTGCTTGCAGAGACGCATGGTACGCTGTGTACACACAGTTTTGCCTGATGAACGAAACCGCGCTGCCATCATGATCCTTGCCGTCAGTTATCTCCTAGTTAATCGGATAATTCAATCCAACAAACAGAGAGCGTGTACCAAGGCTACTTACCAGCCTCCAGTCAAAAATTCCTGAAGGCCCAGAGAAGCTGGGATCCTGCTCAAAGACCTTGCAGTGACTGTGATTGTATTCCGCGGGAAGTGGACAGGTGATGATGAGTACAGCATGCCGCTTGACTTACGAGACACATACCAGCAGTGTAGGGTCATGTCGATGCCAGACAACTTGCTTGAGTGATCACAGTACTGGTACTCCCTACAGTGATATGCCCTAACTTGCTTGAGTAGAGTAGTAGAGTAGGACTCTGCTCTACTACTAGCACCGGAGGAGTAGTATATTCTAATCTAAAATAGTTACAAACTTCAATGCCCGAGTGTGGAACGACTATGAACCGTGCTCAAAGACCGTGTCTACGTGGTGTTTGGACATGGGCGACAACCTCAACGCCAACGGTGCTGCTCCCGTTGCACCGTATGTGTTTCTGTCCTTCCTGTTCGAAATCCAAGGAGGTTCACCTGGACATACGCATTATCAAGTTAAATGTTGATCATTAGTCTTCGCTCAATGTAATCCGATGTCTAAGCATGTGAAGACTTCCATGCAGGATCTTGCTCTATTGGAGTATCGCGCATGAATAAAAGTGTATCCGTTTATGGTTTATTCTAGAATCTTCCATGTATGAATTTTTACTACAGTACTGGTGAAAGACTTACGACGAACCATTTCTTACATCTCCTCTGCCCGCTTGCAAGTCATCCTGATTTAATCCCTCCATCTAGGTGTATAAGGGCATGGTTAATATTACTTAATAGTATAGCCAAGTGTTGACTATAAGAAAGTGCCATGTCATCTGTAGCCAACATGTATAACAATCGATACTCAAAAACTAATTCTTAAAGATCATTTCTTGCAAAGCACAATAAGTGTTATTTCTTCACAAGTTTTGGATGCAGGTTGAACAGTTGAACGCTTTTGTTTGCAAAAGATACCTTTTTATCTATTTCACCCGGATGTTTGTGAGCTCTAGAGATGAAATAATATCCGAAGAAACCTATCGATACCCGTTACACATGAGATGACCCCCACATCCTTTGTCAAAATAAACAACTCCCCGATCAATGCATTTCACTCTTCGGTGCAACGCACGGGCACCTTACTACTCCCTCCGGTCCTTTTTAGTCTGCATTTAAGAAAAATCCATTTTTCCCGCAATGCTCTGTGTATTAGCGTGTTGGGGCTGTTCTTTCAAACTTTACCCCTCCTTTATGTTTGCTCGCACGCATGCCTGCAGTTACTCCCATCTCTCTCTCCCATGCATGTCCTTTGTGCCTTCCCAAGGCAGCCAACCGCCTACCTCTTACTTTCCTCCCCAGTCCCCACTGGTCCCATCTCACCTTCCCGTTCTCCCATCTCTGCTACATCCCGTACATCTCCATGGATGAAATGCACCAATCGTGGTTATGGTAGGATAGCCAACCCTAGTGAGACCATGGATGAAAGCTTGCTTGACGCGGACGACATCGAGCTCATGTACCGAAGCGTGCTCCCGCTCGTGGACGACGACGCACTTGTGGAAGACGGGGCGCTAACTGACGGCAACATGTTGCGGCTAGGCGATGTGTTCTAGGTGTGCGACGCGCCCGCGAACGGCGACGCACTCGTGCAAGGCGGCGCGCTCACAGAGTGCATCATGCACCTGGATGACGGTGGCGTCCACGCGCTTGAGCACATCGTACGGGTGCTGGTCGAGCTGCGAATCTATGGCGGGTTGTTCAGTTTAGGAGGGAGTTGAAAATTTTGGCAGAAAGATTTCACCTGCCAAAATTAAACTAATTGTTTTGTCTGCAATTCCACCAGTATCAAGCGACGATGTTGTTCTTCTTGCCTCGGTGTTCTTCATGCTCAAATGCCATGCAATGGGTGAGAGATTGGCACGGATGCTGAGAAGATTTTGCATAGAGAGAGAGACGCATGCGCCTGCATGCAGAGATTGAGCGGAGAGAGAGAACCCGCATGCATGGAGAGAGGTGGACAAAGGAGAACGTGGGCGTGAGAATACAGGGTGTCGAGCCAATCGTTGCATGCGCACAATAACTATCGAGTGTCCCTTCTGTAGCAAACCAAGGGCAAAACAGTCTGATTTTTGCTGCTCTCTCCTCTCCTTGGTATGCGGGCTGAGCATAGAACGCAAAGAAAAAAGGACCAGAGGGAGTACTATAGATTAGTACAACCAAAAATTGAACTAACATTATATATAGTATGATAAATGCTGATGCATGTCACCTAAAATTATATCATTCAAAACTATGTTCAAATACGAATCCAACGATATAGTTTTTGTTGACATGCACTAACATTTTGTTAGTTAATCTTCAGTCAAATTCAATGGGAGACTAATAAACCACGACCAATGTAGTACAAGTGTAGAGGGCGGCACTGCACGGGAGTCTCACCTCTCACCCCGCTCGTGGCGCGGCAGTAAAGCCGTCATATCACAAAACCCAAACACTCCCAGTAATAAGTGGCCTGGTAAAATAAACGGACAAGCAACCATCACATCCCTTCGTCTTTTTTGCATTTCATCTCTCTGCATTTACTTTCTCTGGTTCATCTCGCACACTCGATCCCTAGCTACTACTCCTAGGGCCAGTTCTTTTGGCGGCTTCCCCAGCTTTTCCCACAAGGCGCCTCACTCATTTATCTGGGCTTCTAAACTACTACTCCGTCCTGGTTTATTCCTCACCATTGTACTTTGTGCTAAATTTTGACCAAAGATTTAACTGGTTTATTCCTCACCATTGTAATCCCTCCGTCTAGGTGTGTAAGTCATCTTATGAAAACCAAATAATCCCAAAACACTTAGGCGTGGTGCATTAACTTCTACCTCGTTTCTTGTTTCTTGACATATCAACCAATAAGAGATAAAGAGTGTGCATGCTTTTAATGACTTGAGATATCAAACACGACATGCAGTGGTTAGTTCATTGCATGCAATACTATTAATTAGCAAATAAACATTAACGTTTCTCGTTTTCTCCTCCTCCTTGGTCACAGTGCACAGCCTAAGATGACTTACTCACCTAGACGGATGGAGTAGTGCATGTGACATGCACTAACATTTGGGAATTTGCATGCCTTTCCAACCAGTGAGATACTCCGTACAAAGTACGACAGAGAAATAACCACAGAGAGGGAAGCTAAAAGTAAACAATCAAACGAGCATTTTTGCATTTGTTTTGCATTGAATCGTTTCACAAGCTTGACTAGTGCAGTTTTTCTACTTTTACAAAAACTGCATCGTAATGTTAAAATGTGCATTTGCACATACACAAGTAATAGTAGTACTCCCTCCGTCTAGGTGTATAAGTCTTCCCTCCTTCTTGGTCACGGTGCACAACCAAAGATGACTTATTGACCTGGACAGAGGGAGTAGCACAGTCTGCAAGCATATATCAAGAGAGACATGTAGTGCGATAGTATATAGTAAAGTTTGTGCTATATGCACGTACTTGCAAAATGCGTACGAATACACAAGGTTTCCAAACTTTCCCTTTTACATACTTAATTAAGGACGCTAAAAATTCCTGAACGTTCGGGATTTATCATTTGCGTCCCAAAACTAATGAGATCGCCTTACGAAACAAAAATTATACTCCTCCTAAAAGCCACGGCACTCGCAGGAGCGCTTGCGGTGCGCCACGAGTGCCCTGGTGCGTGGCCGTTTCCCAGCGTGCCGACACAATGCCTCTTCCTCAGCCTCGCAACTCGTGAGGTGCTGATTGGTGGCTTGCCGACGGGCGAGCGCGATCTCACCGGTGTGGTGATCCGGCGCCAACAGGTACTCCTCCTCGCTGGAAGCGTGCACCCGGTCCACGTACCGCCAAGCGTAGATGAGGTGCTTGGGCCCGACTGCACTCAGGGCGTCGGCACGGCGTCCTCCTCCACCCTCACGGCCCTCGCACGAGCCTTCTGCCAACGAGCCAATCGCCTGACTCTCTCGGACGCGACATAGGCCTCCCAGGCAACTTGTTCCGCGGTGCGCTTCTCTTCCTCAGCCTTCTTCTCCGCCTCTATTTTGGCGTGCTCTTCTGGAGGCAAAGCCTCCCACAAGGCGACATCCATTTCTTTCCAAAGCTCCTCAAGGCTGGGGGGGCTCGGCGGGCCGCGCGGCATTCTCCTCGTAGCGGGGAGCCGACGCGTTCTCCGGCGCAAGTGCTAGCAAGATTGGGAACGCCAACGCGTCCACCTCGACACTTCGTGGTGAGGAGCGGAACGCCGACGCGTCCTCCTTGACTAGTGGTGGCGAGGAACAGAACAGCGATGCGTCACGTCGCAGCGAGGAGCGGAATGCCGACGCGTCCTCCTCGACTAGTGGCGGCGAGGAACGGAACGGCGACGCATGACTGTCTGCGCGGTGCAGCGAGGGGCTCCTAGGGCTTGGGAGGGGCGATGCCATGGTGGTCGACGTTAGAGGGAGGGGGAGGAGATAGCAATGAACGTGAACATGGGGGGGAGGAGATAGCGATGTCGTGGGAGGTGCAGTATTTATAGCGAGCAATGGCACACCTAGGTAAGATATGGACTGAGCTGCACTGACTTAACTGCATGACATGTGGGCCAGACCCCTGTTGGGCCCATATGTCAATGACCCAATGCACCTGCAGTTAAGTAACAACTACGTGGGCATATTTGTTGGAGTAAAATATGGGGGAGCGAAGGGATGGAAATATTGCTGGTCACAACGGATTGGACGAGCGTGGGGGGAGGAGAGTCATGCATGAAGATTTTTTCACGCGGGGTGGAGTGGTGGGACCGCCGGAGGGAGAAGGAGAGTATGGCAGGCATATTGTTTCCACACATGGAGAGGAAAAGATTTGGAGACGAACGGGCTTCCTGCAGGTATGGGGAACAGTGCATAATAAGTCATCTTGCATGCCGGGCTAGGTATAGTCTCAAGTCATTAAAAACATGCACGCCGCACACATGTTCATATTTCAAGGTGCACTAAATTATTGCATCATTGCATGCGATGATTAAGGCTGGCCATAATGGTGGTATCTTAGCTGGTATCATGCACACGGGAATAGCAAACATGCTGATGTGGCAAAGAATTAAAGAAGAGAGGGGGGGTTAGAGTAACTAGTGTTCATGCATGCATCTCGTTTTCCATTCACATTTTACAAGTAAAATTCATGGACAAACTTTGACCCAAAGTACGATGGGGACTAGTAAACCAGAATGGAGGTAGTAGTTTTTTTAATCAAAAAAGGGTTTCCCCTTCCGATTTTCATTACTGAAAACCAGCATCTAAATCTAAACCATAGTATTTGCCCTAGAACTACCAGGTTCAACATCTCGCAACATAAACCCATACAACCTCCATCGCAAAAAAAACATACAACCATACGCCAAGGAGGTACGTAGTACTATGAATTCCATTTTCGCTCCATACCAATCGTTCCAAAAACTACTTACTACTTATAACGCGCCATTGAAAATCGGAACTCTTAACCCCCTAAAAACGATATTTTAAATGTGGCTACTCGATCTGTGGCAACTGGCGAGCCACCACGCTCCAAGTCGTTCACCTGTGGTCCCGACCATCAACTCCTACGGATCAAATTATCACACGGGCTGACTATTCCTACAAAGGTGCTCCACCACGTACCCGGTACCCGCGAATGCAGCAATCGTGCACCTAGGGTTTTAGGGTTTATTTGTTAACGTCGCCTTTACGTAACACTCATGTGTGCGAGACAGCGAGAGGCCGACTGCGTGCGTGCGCCTCTTCTCTTTGTATATGTACTCCACCGTTTGTCTGGTGTCCAAAAAATTATAATAACTACTAGCAATGTGCCAATGCGTTGCCACACGGTCAAAGTAGATTAATACATATTCACCGATTTGATAGAAAAAAATTCTAGTTTTGAAATACGTATATCACTAAAAATATGTTATGTTTCACTCAAAATATATTCCTTTGGCGGTTTTGATGAGATAAGGGAGGAATGTTGTTGGTTTCAAGATTCGAGAAGTGGTATATGTCTAATTTCTACTCTTACTAGCAAGATGCCCGTGCGTTGCACGGAACATCAAGATCTTGTGGGAGAAAAGGATGAACGAGGGAAGGCCTTATCTACAAATGTGGTGAAGAGTGCGGGTAAATTGCCATATTTTCCTTCCTATCCGCCAGATATAAATCGGACGACCTGCATTGCAGGATGGCAGGCCCACCATCATCACCAACTCTATTTTTTATCCCTACTCTTATAAAAAGCATTGTCGGTGATGATCGTGTGCCTGCCATCCTGCAATATAGGTCGTCCGATCTATATCTGACGGATAGGAAGGAAACTATGGCAATTTTGCAAAAAGATACCCACACCCCTCTCCACATTTGCAAATAAGGCCTTCCCTCGTTCATCCTTTTCCCCCACAAGAGAAACTACTCATACAAATGCATCTTGATGTTCCGTGCAACGCATGGGCATCTTGATAGTTGTTGCAAAAAGCCCATGTGTGTGTGAGAGAGGGGGAGAGTGGAGGAGGACGGAGTGCATGTGTGACAAAGACACAAGGAGTGTGTGTGCGATAGGTATCAGCTTAAAATGAGGCGATAGTGTGTGTGTGCACGATCGAGAGGGCGTGTCTCAAGAAGGGAAGAAAAATCTACATAGATACAAGGAGCGGGAGAGAGACATGTATGCGATAGTGGAAGCACGAGTGTGCGGGTGTATAAACCTATCTAGAGGCTAGCTAGTCGATAAATGTTTGTGAGAGAAATACGAGTCGGGGTGCGAAAGCGAGAGTTTTGTGTGTGTGTGAGAGAGAGAGAGACGGTAGTTGGGAAGGGGAGTAGAAGCAGGAGTTGTGTGTGTGTGTGTGTCTGTGTGAGAGAGAGAGGAGACGGTAGTCGGGGTTGTCTGGTCGGTAAACAAATGAATAATGTCAGTCTAGGATGGAGACGAAAAGTAGGTCGTGATACGTCTCCGTCGTATCTATAATTTTTGATTGTTCCATGCCAATATTCTACAACTTTCATATACTTTTGGCAACTTTTCATACTATTTTTGGGACTAACATATTGATCCAGTGCCAGTTCCTGTTTGTTGCATGTTTTTTGTTTTGCAAAAAATCCATATCAAATGGAGTCCAAACGGTATAAAACGGACGGAGATTTTTTTGGAATATATGTAATTTTTGGGAAGTGAAATCAACGTGAGATGATGCTCGAGGGGCCCATGAGGCAGGGGGCACGCCCCAGGGGGCAGGCATGCCCCTGACCCTCGTGGCCACCCCGTAAGGCGGTTGGTTCCCTTCTTTCGCCGAAAGAAAGCTAATATCTGGATATAGATCGTGTTAAAATTTCAGCCCAATCGGAGTTACGGATCTCTGGGAATATAAGAAACGGTGAAAGGGTAGAATCTGAGAATGCAGAAACAGAGAGAGACAGAGAGACAGATCCAATCTCGGAGGGGCTCTCGCCCCTCCCACACCATGGAGGCCAAGGACCAGAGGGGAAACCCTTCTCCCATCTAGGGAGAAGGTCAAGGAAGAAGAATAAGGGGGGCCCTCTTCCCCTCTCTTCCGGTGGCGCCGGAACACCGCCAGGGCCATCATCATCACCTCAATCTTCACCAACAACTTCACCGCCATCATCACCAACTCTTCCCCCTCTATGCAGCGGTGTAACCTCTCTCTTACCCGTTGTAATCTCTACTTAAACATGGTGCTCAATGCTATATATTATTCCCCAATGATGTATGGCTATCCTATGATGTTTGAGTAGATCTGTTTTGTCCTATGGGTTATTTGATAATCGTGATTGGTTTGAGTTGCATGTTTTATTATTAGTGATGTCCTATGGTGATCTCCGTGCCGCGCAAGCATGAGGGATTCCCGATGTAGGGTGTTGCAATACGTTTATGATTCGCTTATAATGGGTTGCGTGAGTGACTGAAACACAAACCCGAGTAAGGGGGTTGTTGCGTATGGGATAAATAGGACTTGATGCTTTAATGCTATGGTTGGGTTTTACCTTAATGATCTTTAGTAGTTGCGGATGCTTGCTAGAGTTCCAATCATAAGTGCATATGATCCAAGTAGAGAAAGTATGTTAGCTTATGCCTCTCCCTCATATAAAATTGCAATAATGATCACCGGTCTAGTTATCGATTGCCTAGGGACAAATAACTTTCTCGTAACAAAAAGCTCTTTACTAAAACTAACTTAGTTGTGTCCTTATCTAAACAGCCCCTACTTTTTATTTACATGCTCTTTATTATATTGCAAACCTATCCAACAACACCTACAAAGTACTTCTAGTTTCATACTTGTTCTAGGTAAAGCGAACGTCAAGCGTGCGTAGAGTTGTATCGGTGGTCGATAGAACTTGAGGGAATATTTGTTCTGCCTTTAGCTCCTCGTTGGGTTCGTCACTCTTACTTATCGAAAGAGGCTACAATTGATCCCCTATACTTGTGGGTTATCAAGACCTTTTTCTGGCGCCGTTGCCGGGGAGCAATAGCATGGGGTGAATATTCTCGTGTGTGCTTGTTTGCTTTATCACTAAGTAATTTTTATTTGCTGTTCTTAGTTGTTTTCTATCTTTAGTTATGGGTAGGAAATGCAAAATACCAAAAAAATTAGTTGTACCTACTAAACCAATGGTTGAGAACCACTCAAAATCTATCACACTGCTGAAGCTTATTACTTGGATCATCTTCGATCCCTATGTGCTCATGCTGAAACCCCAACTAGCTTAGTTGAGGGCAAATCCTTAAATGAGCATGCTTGTTATGTACGACACCAAATATCTGAAAAGGGGAAAATTTTACTGGGACAAATTCATTGTTTGCAATGCTATGCTTGGAATTTATGTGAAATATATGATTATACTTGTTGTTCTGAAGACCCTAAGAAACACCTTCCCTACCAATGTTTGTTTACTGATAATGGAATTGTATCTTGTTATGCTAAGGGTGTTTATAATTACTATGATGTTCAACAAATCGAAGAATTTGTTGCTTTTAAGGGTGCTTATGAAATTGCTTCTTTGATTGAAACGTATGATGCTACTCTTTACAAATCTGAAAATTTTGACATACTTAAATATTGCTATGATAATTTTGCTTATAATGCCTATGTTGAACCATATATTGAGGACTACCCCGCTGTCCAAGAAGAGACTAATATTTTGCAGGAGTCTATGGAAGAAGAAATTGATGAAACTGTGAGCTCATTGGATGAAAAATATGAGAAGGATAGCGAAGAACAAAAGGAGGAAGAGCGGATTAGCTACCCATGCCCACCTTCTAATGAGAGTAACTCTTCAACTCATACATTGTTTAATTTCCCTTCGTGCTTACCGAAGGATGATTGCTATGATGATTCTTATGATCCCGTTGATTCTCTAGAAATATCCCTTTTTGTTGATGCTTGCTATGCTTGTGGCCAAGATGCCAATATGAATTATGCTTATGGAGATGAACTTGATATAGTTCCTTATGTTAAACATGAAATTGTTGCTATTGCACCCACACACGATAGTCCTATTATCTTTTTGAATTCTCCCGACTACACTATATCGGAGAAGTTTGCACTTATTAAGGATTATATTGATGGGTTGCCTTTTACCGTTGCACATGATGATTTTGATGAATATAATATGCATGTGCTTGCTGCTCCTACTTGCAATTATTATGAGAGAGGAACTATATCTCCACCTCTCTATGTTTCCAATATGATAAAATTGCAAGAAACTGCTTATGCTATGCATTGGCCTTTACTATGTGTGCATGAATTGTTCTGTTATGACATGTCGATGCATAGGAAGAGAGTTAGACTTTGTTGCTACATGATATATGTTACTTTGTGCTCACTACTAAATTACAAATCATTGTTAATTAAAATGGCTTTGATATACCTTGGGATCCAGGTGGATTCACTACTTGAGCACTATATGCCTAGCTTAATGGCTTTAAAGAAGGCGCTGCCAGGGAGACAACCCAGAAGTTTTAGAGAGTCATTTATTTCTGTTGAGTGCTTTCATATAGTTTAAAAGCAACAAAAATAAAGAGGGGAACCCAAAACTTTTTCAAAAAGGAATGTGAAAGTGAGAGAGACAAGCATTGTTGAAGTGGGAGAGCTCCTTGAACTTTGTTCATGCTCACAGCAACTTTGTGAATCTTGATTACAGAAACTTTTCAACAAAAATAATTATCCCCTATACTTGTGGGTTATCAGACCGCAACAAATGTTGTGTCTACAGGAGAGGGAGAGAGAGAGAGTAATTTTAGTGGTATGAGTCATATGTAGAGACATATAGGGTGTGTGAGAGAATCCCATAGAGAGAAAGACAAAGTGAAAGACGAGTGGAGACTGTGTGTGTGGCGGTGAACAAGAAAGCTTAGGTACCGAGTGATACCAGAGAACAGTAGGGACGTGAGAGATAATGAAAACCATGTAATGTATAATGATAGGGAGAGTGTGACACTTCTCAAGGGAGAAGTTGAGAGACCATGTTTGCGAGGATAGGAGAAACGTGAAGTGAGCGTGCGGGTGAGCTGGAGAAAAGAGAGTGATAGCTACCTGAAGGAGCATACATGCGAGAGAGATGGGCGTGAAAGGAGTGAACAAAAAAGGGATTCAAATATTTGAATTCGAGATGATGATACATGTAATCCATACTCGAACCAAAATTGATCTATCAAACATGCATACTCATATGAATTCACGCACATCTATGTTATTTAATATGTAGATATTACTGATCCATACATTTTAGTAGAACATAATTTGGTTAATTTTTTTTGAATTCAACCTTAAGATTTCGAGATCGTTGTATTTGTAAATCATATTATACATATAAAGGAGCAGAATTCTTTGTTGTGCTTTTGAAAGTATATATATAAAAAAATGATGTATATAGAATGTAATTCTAATTGAAAATGGATCCCGCCCGGAAAAAAAATAGAATACAAACGGGATTCGAATTGAGTTGGCACGGTAAGCGTGCACTCTGCAAAATTTGAACGAAGCGGGGAAAGTCGTAGTAGCCGTCCAAAACAAAAATCTGCGAGATGGAAATCACTACTGCCTATCCCTGCCACGCAAAGCCTATCTGCTGGATTTCTATAGGTTTCGATAGGGGTAGGTTTGTAATTTCACCCAAACGTGACGTAACCGCCTCTCACCCGGATTCATACACGGTGGGCGCCAAAACATAGTGTGTCCTCTGCCGAAATCGACTCCCTCCCCGATTCATATTCATACACGGTGGGCGCCAAAAACAAACTCTCGTCGGCAAATATTCGGTGTATGCGAGATTACCGTCCTATCCCCAACCGACTAATGTTGCTGTGATGTACTAGAAATTTGAAACGGGGGCTAAGGTTGTAAATTTCCTCGCATATGAGACAAGCGCGCCATGAATACATGGTTCCCCCCTTCCTCTCTACCTCCCTTTTCCCCATTCGTACTCCGTGGGCGCCAAAACACCTTCTCCACCCCACCCTCCTCTGTCCGCCGCCGTCCGCCACCCCATCCACCGCCGTCCTCCTCCACCATGCCAGAGCTAATACCCCGACGCCGACGTCCATTACAAGAGATCGACCTCTCTCATCCATGGCTTCGGACCGGGATCCTTGCATCCCGTCCTCCCGCTTCATCCCCGCCGTCATCCACCTTGCCAGCGCCGCTCCTACGACCGTCTCATCCACCGCGCCCCGCCGCCACCGTCTACCCTCCTAGATCTGATTCCATGCTACCGACAGCCATCGCTACCGCGGCACCGTCAAATTCTCAGCAGATGCATACACGGCGCCGCACCAAAGGCGGTACTCTTTCGTACCTGCTCAACTTATTTATCGCGGCAAGAAAATAGATCGCCACTGCTTTACTCTGATTTCTTGTCTTGGTTGCGAAGTTGCCTTTGTCTGGTTTTCACCTTCAGATCCGCCATGGCACGCTCAACACTATACTCCCAATGCTTATGATTTTTCCCCTTTTATATTCCACACTAGTTAAATCACAGTAGACTAAATTTCAAAATTGGGTCAGTCGATTTTTCAGAGCTCGCCGGAGTTCTCCGGTGCGATCGAAGGGGCTCGGGTGGTTGTGGGGCCTCGCCGAATGAAGAAAACTCGACGCGGGTGGGGGTTGGGGCGGGGGTGGGGGTGGTGGAGGAACACAGGCGGTGGGGGCCGGTGGTCCGGCCAGCGGCCCGTGCGGTGTTCTATGTGGGAAGAATCAGAGACGAGGAAGAAGAAGGGTTAGGAGACGTAGGATCTTCATCCAACCGCCTGAAATGGTCGAGAGACAGCTGGGAGTTGCATTCTTAATGCGCTCTGGTTCATCATGTGTGGGCACTGCGCAACCAACATTTTATTATCCAAAATCTGCTTGCTCTTCTTTACCATGTTCCTCTTCCGTTCTTCTTTAATATGTACTCTCTCCGTTCCTAAATACAAGTCTTTGTATAGATTCCACCATGGACTACATATGGAGCAAAATGAGTGAATCTACACTCTAAAATGTATCTGGATACATCTGTATGTGATCCATAGTGGAAATCTCTACCAAGACTTATATTTTGGAACGGAGGGAGTATGATAGTAGTACAGTATGTTCCTTGTACTGAAGATGAGCAGGGACATTTGCAGTGTAGAGGTCTATACGGTCGGTTGTGATGGACACTTTGAGCCTCTTTGATTCGTAGGATCTTGTAAACATAGGAATAGGATTTGTAGTGGCCTGCCCACTTGAATCCTATAAGAATAGCAAGGAAATGCGGGGAGCTGTGTCGCCTTTGAGAGTTACACTGATATTAACAGTACCGCACCTTCACTTGAAGAGAGCTGGTATCCGAAGCCTTTCTAGCCGTACCGGCAATACTAGCACATATATTCCAGCAAGTTCCACTTTGCTGATTTTACTCTGATGCTTAAGGTTTTCCCGTTATATCTACACTATGATCTGTGTAGCTGCTTTGTGTCGCACTAGCAGCAGTCCACTCTTGAAGCTAAACACTGCAATGACTTACAAAATTGGCACCAAGGCATTGAGTGCCATTCTGGATGCAATGAAACTCATACGCTCCCCACCTGTTGATTCTTGTTCAGAATATGATCCTAATGACTATTCTAACCTCGAGGAGTCAAAGGCAGATGGCCTGTCCTGTTCACCCATCAAGGTGCCTGTTCTAATTTGGCAATGTTTTATTGATTGCGGGTATCTTGCATATGTTGTCTTGCATTTCTTCTACTTTGTTGCACCGCCATCTGCTTAGTTTACTCATCATATATGTCGAGATGCCATGCCCATCCATTATCAATACATATTCCATCTGTCATCATACCATGTTTTTCCACTCAAATGCTGTTCTTGTGCATCAGACATCAAAAAGGAAGAGGGTGATTGCCGAACCTGAAGGAGCACCAGCAAAGTCCTTGAAAAACGTGGTGGTGCCGGAGAAATCAGACAGCACCCCACTTATATTGGCTGTACAACCAGTGACACAAAACGTAGGACCGACTCCAGCAGACTGTACCCATACTTCACTGGCCACACCACTAGCCCCACCACACAGGACCTGCACTCCAGCAAAAGGTATACCGATTTCATTTGCCATAGCACCAGCTGTACCACAGAAAAATCCCACTCCAGCAAAAAGTACAGCAAGTCCACCGGCCGAAGACCTATCCCAACTGCAGAGACGGCCAATTCCTGCAGATTGGAACCCCATTCCATTTATTCCCAGTTTAAAAGACAATGCTTTCAATGTTGTTAGGGACTACGTGCATATATTCCCATCATGGGAAGATTATTGTGAAGACAAACACCATTTTCACATCTTCCTGTCCAACTTACGTGTAAGTGCTATTATTCATGGTTATTATTTTCCTGTTTTCTGCTGATTGAACACATCAATGATTTACATTACATTGTTGTAACTAGGCGAGGGTCAATCTGGATAGTCATGACGAGCAAAGCTTGCTTGTGCTTTTCAAGGAAGCATTGCAGCAGTATCGGTGTTACCTGAGGAAATCACACTTTGATGGCAAGTCTATAAACGAATTTCCGGTGAAGTCTCCTGTGCTAAATTTAGAAGACATTGAATGGAAAAACCTTGTTATGCACTGGTCTCGTTCCCAGGATGAGGTACTGTCTATGAAATCACATGACAATTTGAACTTCTACTTTTCCGCATGTGCCTTACGGATCTTTTTTGCAGGAAATCTGCTCGAAGAAGAATTCCGGTTTGACAAGAACGACAGGATATCGCAAATATGCTGCCCGCTGCTTTGCTCTTGTTAGTACCTGTTGTCCTGTATCACTGTACTTGCATACATACCTGGTTCATTATGTGACAGCAGTATGCATGATAGCTTGCTTATCAATTGTTCGCTCCAAATTATCTGATCTGTATGAATGGTTACATTAGTGTAGAATATATCCAATGCCAATGTTTTTTTAGCTCTGCATTGTTCTTGTAAGTACATGTTGTCCTTTATCAGTGTACTTATAATGACAGGTAGTTGTTCATGTACCATCACTCTGCAGCTTATTTTCCTTTGCCCTCCATTTTCTACACATCAGATCTATATTTACTCTTACCATAAGGTTGGTACTGAAGAAGTTTAGCTGTGCATTGCTCTTGGCTGTACCTTTTGCCTGTATCGCTGCACTTACATTTATAGCTACTTGGTTATGTAGCATCACTCTTCATCTTATCTTAAATATTCTCCATTTTTTCGTATATTATCACATCTATATTTACTCTTAACAAAATGTAGAATAAAGGCAATGCTTTTGAAGAAGATTCTGTGGTAAACTTCTTGAATTGCCCCCCCCCATCAGCATGGACAAGGCCTTTATAGAGCCTGTCTTCACCAATAATGTAAGTTTGTCCATCTCAAGCCTTCAAACTTTGTTGTATATATTTGGTTAGGCATGACTGCAACAGCTGTTTATTTTTGGTGTTTGCATCAAATTGCTTGTTTAAAGTTTATTATGTAGTTCATAAACAAAAGTTTGTCCTTTCTCAATTTAAGTTTTCAGTTGTACAACCAAGTTCCTTCTTCATACCATGTAAATTAAACTATACAGAGCAAGTGATCTTCTTTTGCACTGCATGTATGCTTCTGTTCTTCATCCGTAATCCAGTGGTGTGGTGAACCTACCCACTACAGCACAATGTCATATTCTGCAATGTCTTAACTATGAACAATGTCATATCATTCTACTATTATTTAAACCGTCTCTTTATTTGCCAATCTGAAATGGTATAAATTAACAGCACACTAACCATTGATACTTATGAGTTCTTGATCTGTAATCCAGTGGTGTCGTGAAGCTGCAACTCCTTCACAATGTCATTTCCTGCCATGTCTTGACCTGAACAATACCATATTGTGTTAATGCAATTTTAAACTGTGTAACTTTATTCGTTAGTAAGAAATGTGATGAATTGTCAGCACTGATACTTTTATGTGCAAAACCTGTCATCTGTCTGCTTGTTTATCTTTCAGAGTGAGGAAGATATAAGTGTTGAACAAGCGCAGTCTCATCATCTTGCTCAGATGCTTGCGCTGCAGCTCCCTAGCAGGGCTAACCTTTCTTGAACTCTATTGAGGTGCTGTCGGTTTTGTATATTATTTGTCGGTGTGTTTATTTGCACTGGTGGCGATCTTTGATGCCCAGTCTATGTAATCTGTTGTCTGCTTGTGCTTTATTATCATAGTGGCGAACTTTGATGCCCAGTGGATGTAATATGCCATAATTTCTTTATTGTATAGTCTAGGTTTTTTCTTATTCACGATGCTGCAGTTATTTTACTGTATATATATCCTGTCTTCGCAGTAAACCGGCCAAACCGTAAAATTACGGTACATAATCGGGCCGTCATGCAATCACGATGTAGGTTGGGCCTGAAACGTGTCGAACAGCTCACGGGCCGGCAGCAGCCCGAAATGAACCCCGGCCCATGATTGTGCGAATCAAATCACGGGCTTTTAACAGGCCAAAATTGTCTCGGTCCTTGTTTGGCCCAATCAGATATCGGCTGCGAGCAGGCCGGATGCAAACCGGGCCGTAGTTAGGCCCAACTATATGACGGGCTTTTAACAGGCCGAAATTAATATAGGGCCGAAATGTTAAACGGGCCCTTAACAGGCCAAAACTAATATCAGGCCGAATTACTAAGTGGGCCTTTAGCAAGTGGGCCCAAAAGCATAGTGTCCAGTTGACGGGCCGAATCTGATATGGGCCATAATTGAGCCCAAAGCCTCTTAAAGGGCCGGACCTGATCTGGGCCGTAATTTGGCCCAGAACGTGGTAGGCTTTTAACGGGCCGGATCTCATATGGGCCACTATTAGGCCCGGAGCGTGGCAGGCCATTAATGGACCGGATCAAATATGGGCCGGCATTTGGCCCAAAACATGGCAGCCAGTTAATGGGCCGGCCTACTAGGGTCCTCAAAATCTTGTGGGCCTATAGCTGGGCCGGCCCATTAATGTCGGCGAAATCTCGTGGGCCTTTAGCTGGGCCGGCCCATTATGATCCGCAAGAATCTTGTGGGCCTTTACCTGGGCCGGCCCATTATGGCACACAAAAATCTTGTGGGCCTTTACCTGGGCCGGCCCATTATGGCCCGCAAAATCTTGTGGGCCTTTAGCTGGGCCAGCCCATTATGGTCCGCAAAATCTCGTGGGCCTTTAGCTGGGCCGGCCCATTATGGTCCACAAAATCTTGTGAGCCTTCAGTTGGGCCGGCCCATTTAAACTTGATGGGCCGGTCCACGTGTCAACATATCATAGGCGCGTCTCGCCCATTTGGATGAGTGACACCTGTGCCAACGCGGACCTGACACGTGTCTCCTCCAGCCAATGATGATTTTACACGTGGAAAATCCCCATTGGTCGGGGATGTTAACGGGTTATCGGATCCAAAACCCGACCCGATAGCTTAACGGCGTTTCGTTACGGTGGATGCCACGTGTCGGTCACCCTTGACAAAAGCACTTCTGTGACACGCTATTTATCGTCATGGAAGTGGACACTTCCGTGATGATAATTTTGGTAATGTCATGGAACACTTCTACAACAACACAGGTATGACTATCTTGATTCTGTCATAAGTTTGTCATGGATGTACATGCATGATAAAAAACGCGACCTACTGTGACAAACACGTATCATCACGGAAGTGTATTTTTTTGTAGTGCACTTAGCGGTGCTTCCAGAACGTAATTCTTCTGTGCAGCAATGAGGATAATCCTCAAGTTACAGACCTAGCCCGTGTAGTTGCTACCATCATCTTTCAACTTAGCTTTCTCTAGGAACGCATTAAAATTCAACGGAACAACAACACGTGACGTCTATCTAAAACAACATAGACATGCAAAATACTATCAGGTACTAAGTTCATGATAAATTAAAGTTCAATTAATCAAATTACTTAAGAACTCCCACTTAGATAGACATCTCTCTAATCATCTAAGTGATCACATGATCCATATCAACTAAACCATGTCCGATCATCACGTGAGATGGAGTAGTTTTCAATGGTGAACATCACTATGTTGATCATATCTACTATATGATTCACGCTCGACCTTTCGGTCTCCAGTGTTCCGAGGCCATATCTGCATATGCTAGGCTCGTCAAATTTAACTCGAGTATTCCGCGTGTGCAAAACTGGCTTGCACCCGATGTATGTGAACGTAGAGCTTATCACACCCAATCATCACGTGGTGTCTCGACACGACGAACTATAGCAACGGTGCATACTCAGGGAGAACACTTATACCTGGAAATTTAGTGAGAGATCATCTTATAATGCTATCGCCGAACTAAGCAAAATAAGATGCATAAAGGATAAACATCACATGCAATCAATATAAGCGATATGATATGGCCATCATCATCTTGTGTCGTTGATCTCCATCTTCAAAGCACCGTCATGATCACCATCGTCACTGGCTTGACACCTTGATCTCCATCGAAGCATCATTGTCGTCTCGCCAACTATTGCTTCTATGACTATCGCTACCGCTTAGTGATAAAGTAAAGCAATTACATGGCGATTGCATTTCATACAATAAAGCGACAACCATATGGCTCCTGCCAGTTGCCAATAACTGTGTTACAAAACATGATCATCTCATACAATAAAATTTTGCATCATGTCGTGACCATATCACATCACAACATGCCCTGCAAAAACAAGTTAGACGTCCTATACTTTGTTGTTGCAAGTTTTACGTGGCTGCTATGGGCTGAGCAAGAACCGTTCTTACCTACGCATCAAAAACCACAACGCGGTATAGTGATTGCTTTTTGATCTTCAGAAAAAAAAACCTGTTCATTGAATCCGATTCAACAAAAGTTGGAGAAACTGACACCCACCAGTCACCTGTGTGCGAAGCACGTCGGTAGAACCAGTCTTGCGTAAGCGTACGCGTAATGTCGATCTGAGCCGCTTCATCCAACAATACCCTCGAATCAAGAAACAACTAGTAACGACAAGCAATATGTATATACCCACGCCCACAACTCCTTTGTGTTCTACTCATGCATATAACATCTACGCATAGACCTGGCTCTGATACCACTGTTGGGAAACACAGTAATTTCAAAAAAAAATCTACACACACGCAAGATCATGGTGATACACAACAATGAGAGGGGAGAGTATCGTCTACGTGCCCTCGTAGACCGTAAGCGGAAGCATTATTACAACATGGTTGATGTAGTCGTACGTCTTCACGATCGACCGATCTAGTACCGAAGATACGACACCTCCGCGATCTGCACACGTTCGGCTCGGTGATGTCCCGTGAACTCACAATCCGGTAAAGCTTCAAGGGAGAGCTTTGTCAGCACGACGGTGTGATGACGATGATGATGTTGCTACCGAGATAGGGCTTCGCCTAAGTACCGCTACGATATTACCGAGGTGGATTATGGTGGAGGGGGTGAGGGAGTCCTGGATTAGGGGGTGTCTGGATAGCCGGACTATACCTTCGGCTGGACTCCTTGACTATGAAGATACAAGATTGAAGACTCCGTCCTGTGTCCGGAAGGGACTTTCCTTGGCGTGGAAGGCAAGCTTGGCGATACGGATATGTAGATCTCCTACCATTGTAACCGACTCTGTGTAACCCTAGCCCTCTCTGGTGTCTATATAAACCGGAGAGTTTTAGTCCGTAGAACGAACAACAATCATACCATAGTCTAGCTTCTAGGGTTTAGCCTCTCTGATCTCGTGGTAGATCTACTCTTGTACTACCCATATCATCAATATTAATCAAGCAGGACGTAGGGTTTTACCTCCATCAAGAGGGCCCGAACCTGGGTAAAACATCGTGTCCCCTGCCTCCTGTTACCATCCGACCTAGACGCACAGTTCGGGACCCCCTACCTGAGATCCGCCGGTTTTGACACCGACATTGGTGCTTTCATTGAGAGTTCCTCTGTGCCGTCGCCATTAGGAAGGATGCCTCATCCCGTCTTTAAAGACGGCACCGTTGCTAAGGGAGCTTTGGCTGTCGGCCAAACTCTCCGGCTAGGCGGTTTCCTTATGACCGCCTGTTCGGCTGCTGCGCCGACGATGACCTCTCGGGTCATCGAAAGCAATCTTCACGTCAGCTCGGAATTTGCCGAGAAGCTAGATCCAATGGAGATCTCTTCCCTAAACGAGCTCTTGGATCGCATCGTCGCCCTGGGAGTCGCTACAGATTACGACCAGATTGGGCCTAAACCCGATCTGAGAGAGATTAACTCTCCCCAGGTCACCCATCATGTTGCCGTGGTAGAGGGACAGTGCGGCGACCCTTCATCTATCTTAAGGACTAGCTATGTATGGATTCCCGATCCCTCCAAGCCGGATACCCGCGGAGGGGAGGATATCACTCAAGACCTGAACTTAAAGTCAGGCGATGGACTAGATTCATTGGGCCGCATCCAAGAATCCCAACGTCTGAGTTTGGAAACTCCTTGGCCCCTGGGTGTCAGATTGGGTGAGGTTTCGGATTTGATTCCACCCACCCACCCGTACATAAGCGATCTATCCCAAATTAGGCAAGAGCCCGAAGAAACAGTACATCATTACTGGGCTAGATTCCTCCTGGTTATGAACAGGATAAAGGACTGCCGCGAGGAAGACACAATTTCATTCTTCTGCAATAATTGCACGGATAAGGGAATCCTCAACGCCATAAGTCACCGTGATATTACATGCTTTGCTGACTTGGCATCCATAGTACGAAAGTACTATGCGATGGAAAGCGCCTGGAAAACCGAAACAAAATTTTGGGACAATCCGGCCTTGAATACAAACCCGGTCCGAAATAAAAGGGTGCATCATCGTCAGACACCCGGGTTCAATACCAAAAAGCAAAAGCCCTCTACAGGGCACGGAACCGTACTGGAAGGATGGCTTGATGGACCCGGTAAAATTCATAGTGCAGATGGCGCCACACCAACTCACAGCCTTAGAGCATGTTGGATACTCTGGTAGGTGGCAAAAATTGGCGAAGATCTTCTAATTCCAGAAGCCACAGAAAGCCACCGCAGAGAAACCAGTACGGTATTAACAGTCTTCGAGACTTTCGCATCAAATAATATGCGAAAAAGAACACTCCTCGGCCTTGCCGAAGTCTACCAAGTAGCAACAATAAACCCATGGAGTGACACGGCTATCACTTTTAACGCCAGTGACGAACCTAAATTCCGAACAGCCCGAGCACCAGCCGCATTGGTCCTCAGTCCAATAGTGGACGACTTTCGTCTTACCAAGGTACTCATGGATGGCGGCAGCGGATTGAACCTCATTTATGAGGAAACCCTTCAAAAAATGGAAATAGACTCGAACCGCATTGAGCGAAGCAGCACAACCTTTAGAGGAATAATCCCCAGTCGGGAAGCGCGCTGTACAGGAAAAATCACACTAGATGTGGTGTTCGGCACGCCGGATAATTACAGGTCCGAAGAGGTCATGTTCTAGGTGGCCCTATTCAGTAGAGGATATCACGCTCTGCTAGGGCGGGAAGCATTTACAGCCTTCCAAGCAATACCCCATTATGGGTACATGAAGCTCAAGATGCCCGGGCCTAACGGAATCATCACTCTCGTTAGTGATCCGGACATAGCACTCCGCGCCGAAAACAAGACAGCCGCACTGGCCCTCGAGGCGCTATCCGAAGCCCTAGCGGCTGAGGAACTGACTGCGCTGCGCTCCATGGTGAATAGGGACGATGTGATACTCGATAAAAGATCCAAGTCCACCTCCTTTAAACCGGTGGACGAAATAGTCAAATTCCAGGTCCATCCAACAGACCCCAATAAAACAGCTTCCATCGAGGCACAGTTAAACCCTGATGTAGACGCCGCACTACGAGAGTTCCTATGAGAGAACTAGGACATTTTCGCCTGGCACCCTTCAGACATACCAGGAATCCCACGCAGGCTGGCCGAACACAGCTTAAATATCCTAAAAGGATTCAAGCCAGTCAAACAGGCCCTTCGGTGTTTTTCCGAACCTAAGAGACAGGCCATGGGAGAGGAACTAGCCAAGCTATTGGAGGCCGGATTCATCAAAGATATCAAACATCCGTACTGGCTAGCAAATCTGGTGATGGTACCAAAGAAGGACAAATCCTGGCGCCTGTGCGTTGATTTCAAACACCTTAACAAGGCTTGCCCAAAGGATCCCTTCCCTCTCCCCCGCATCGATCAAATTATCGACGCTACCGCAGGACACGATTCGTTGTGTTTCCTCGACGCATACTACGGCTAGCATCAAATAAAGATGGCAGAGTCAGATCAAGCCGCAACGGCATTCATCACACCATACGGCCCATTCTACTTCAACACAATGCCCTTCGGGCTCAAAAACGCCGGCGCAACATATCAGCGCATGATTCAGACATGTCGAATCTCTAGTAGACGACTTGAGGCTAACATTCGATAACCACCGAACATACGACATCAAGCTCAACCCGGAAAAATGCGTTTTCGGCGTTCCAGCCGGAAAGCTCTTGGGCTTCATTGTATCCGGTAGAGGAATTGAAGCAAATCCAGCCAAGATCCAAGCTCTGTCACAATTGGATATCCCGAAGGACCTCAAACAAATACAAAAATTAACCGGATGCATGGCGGCTCTAAGCCGCTTTATCTCCCGCTTAGGAGAAAAGGCCCTACCCCTTTACAGCCTCCTTCGGCGCACCGAACACTTGGAGTGGACGGATGCAGCCACGGTCGTACTCGACGAAATAAAAGCCATCTTGGCAACAAACCCAGTCCTGGCCGCGCCAAACATTGGCGAACCAATGCTATTATACATTGCAGCAACCCAACAGGTCGTAAGCGCAGTGCTCGTTGTCGAACGAGAAACGGACGGACACAAATTCCCCCTTCAAAAGCCGGTCTATTATGTGTCCACTGTCCTTACTCCATGCAAGTCACGGTACCCGCACTATCAAAAGATTGCGTACGCGGTATTTATGGCATCCCGGAAGCTGCGACACTACTTTCAAGAGTGTTCAATAATAGTAGCCTCGGAAGTGCCACTTAACGATATTATAAATAACCGCGACGCGACGGGCCGGATTGCAAAATGGGCCATTGAGCTCCTCCCGTTTGACATAACTTACAAGCCACGGCGAGCTATCAAGTCGCAAGTTTTGGCCGACTTCATCGCAGAATGGACGGAGGCCGAACTCCCTAAAGAGTACGGCACATATTCAAACTGGGTCATGCACTTCGACGGCTCCAAAATGTTGGCCGGTCTAGGGGCCGGCTGAAGGAAATATGCCCTAGAGGCAATAATAAAGTTATTATTTTATTTCCTTATATCATGATAAATGTTTATTATTCATGCTAGAATTGTATTATCCGGAAACATAATACTTGTGTGAATACATAGACAAACTAAAACGTCACTAGTGTGCCTCTACTTGACTAGCTCGTTAATCAAAGATGGTTATGTTTCCTAACCATAGACATGTGTTGTCATTTGATTAACGGGGTCACATCATTAGGAGAATGATGTGATTGACATGACACATTCCATTAGCTTAGCACCCGATCGTTTAGTATGTTGCTATTGCTTTCTTCACGACTTATACATGTTCCTATGACTATGAGATTATGCAACTCCCGTTTGTCGGAGGAACACTTTGTGTGCTACCAAACGTCACAATGTAACTGGGTGATTATAAAGGAGCTCTACAGGTGTCTCCAAAGGTACATGTTGGGTTGGCGTATTTCGAGATTAGGATTTGTCACTCCGATTGTCAGAGAGGTATCTCTGGGCCCTCTCGGTAATGCACATCACATAAGCCTTGCAAGCATTGCAACTAATGAGTTAGTTGCGAGATGATGTATTACGAAACGAGTAAAGAGACTTGCCGGTAACGAGATTGAACTAGGTATTGAGATACTGACGATCGAATCTCGGGCAAGTAACATATCGATGACAAAGGGAACAACGTATGTTGTTATGCGGTCTGACCGATAAAGATCTTCGAAGAATATGTGGGAGCCAATATGAGCATCCAGGTTCCGCTATTGGTTATTGACCGGAGACGTGTCTCAGTCATGTCTACATTGTTCTCGAACCCGTAGGGTCCGCACGCTTAAGGTTTCGATGACAGTTATATTATGAGTTTATGAGTTTTGATGTACCGAAGTTAGTTCGGAGTCCCGGATGTGATCACGGACATGACGAGGAGTCTCGAAATGGTCGAGACATAAAGGTTCATATATTGGACGGCTATATTCGGACACCGGAAGTGTTCCGGGTGATTTCGGAGAAAACCGGAGTGCCGGAGGGTTACCGGAACCCCCCGGGAGAAGTAATGGGCCTTATGGGCCCTAGTGGAGAGAGAGAGGGGCAGCCAGGGTGGGCCGCGTGCCCCCTCCCCCTGGTCCGAATTGGACTAGGAGAGGGGGGGTGGCGCCCCCCTTTCCTTCTCCCTCTCCCCCTTCCTTTCCCCCTCCTAGTAGGAGTAGGAAAGAGGGGAGTCCTACTCCTACTAGGAGGAGGACTCCTCCTCCTTGGCGCGCCCTAGGGTCGGCCGGCCTCCTCCCCTTGCTCCTTTATATATGGGGGCAGGGGGCACCCGTAGACACACAAGTTGATCTTCATGATCGTTCTCTTAGCCGTGTGCGGTGCCCCCCTCCACCATAATCCTCGATAATATTGTAGTGGTGCTTAGGCGAAGCCCTGCGACGGTAGAACATCAAGATCATCACCATGCCGTCGTGCTGACGGAACTGTTCCCCGACACTTTGCTGGATCGGAGTCCGGGGATCGTCATCGAGCTGAACGTGTGCTAGAACTCGGAGGTGTCGTAGTTTCGGTGCTTGATCGGTCGGGCCGTGAAGACGTACGACTACATCAACCGAGTTGTCATAACGCTTGCGCTATCGGTCTACGAGGGTACGTAGACAACACTCTCCCCTCTCGTTGCTATGCATCACCATGATCTTGCGTGTGCGTAGGAAATTTTTTGAAATTACTGCGTTCCCCAACAGTGGCATCCGAGCCTAGGTTTTATGCATTAATGTTGTGCACGAGTAGAACACAAGTGAGTTGTGGGCGATATAAGTCATACTTGTTACCAGCATGTCATACTTTGGTTCCGCGGTATTGTTGGATGAAGCGGCCCGGACCGACATTACGCGTACGCTTACGCGAGACTGGTTCTACCGACGTGCTTTGCACACAGGTGGCTAGCGGGTGTCAGTTTCTCCAACTTTAGTTGAACCGAGTGTGGCTACGCCTGGTCCTTGCGAAGGTTAAAACATCACCAACTTGACAAACTATCATTGTGGTTTTGATGCATAGGTAAGAACGGTTCTTGCTCAGCCCGTAGCAGCCACGTAAAACTTGCAACAACAAAGTAGAGGACGTCTAACTTGTTTTTGCAGGGCATGTTGTGATGTGATATGGTCAAGACGTGATGAGATATAAGTTGTTCTATGATATGATCATATTTTGTTGAAGTTATCGGCAACAGGCAAAAGCCTTATGGTTATCTCTCTATTGCATAAGATGCAAGCGCCAAATAATTGCTTTATTTTATCTCTATGCGATAGCAATAGTTGCAAGAGCAATTGTTGGCGAGACAACCATGTGACGGCACATTGATATATATCAAGATGATGGAGATCATGGTGTCATGCCGGTGACGATGGAGATCATGACGATGCTTTGGAGATGGAGATCAAAGGCATAAGATGATGATGGCCATATCATGTCACATATTATGATTGCATGTGATGTTTATCTTTTATACATCTTATTTTGCTTAGTTCAGCGGTAGCTTTATAAGATAATCTCTCACTAAATTATCAAGGTATAAGTGTTCTCCCTGAGTATGCACCATTGCAAAAGTTCTTCGTGCTGAGACACCACGTGATGATCGGGTGTGATAGGCTCTACGTTCAAATACAACGGGTGAAAAATAGTTGCACGCGCGGAATACTCAGGTTAAACTTGACGAGCCTAGCATATAACAAATATGGCCTGGGAACACGGAGACCGAAAGGTCGAGCGTGAATCATATAGTAGATATGATCAACATATTGATGTTCACCATTGAAACTACTCCATCTCACGTGATGATCGGACATGGTTTAGTTGATTTGGATCACGTGATCACTTAGAGGATTAGAGGGATGTCTATCTAAGTGGGAGTTCTTGAGTAATATGATTAATTGAACTTAAATTTATCATGAACTTAGTCCTGGTAGTATTAGCATATCTATGTTGTAGATCAATAGCTCGCATTGTTGCTTTCATATGTTTATTTTGATATGTTCCTAGAGAAAATTGTGTTGAAAGATGTTAGTAGCAATGATGCGGATTGAATCTGTGATCCGAGGTTTATCCTCATTGCTGCACAGAAGAATTATGTCCTTGATGCACCGCTAGGTGACAGACCTATTGCAGGAGCAGATGTAGACGTTATGAACGTTTGGCTAGCTCAATATGATGACTACTTGATAGTTTAGTGCACCATGCTTAACGGCTTAGAATCGGGACTTCAAAGACGTTTTGAACGTCATGGACCATATGAGATGTTCCAGGAGTTGAAGTTAATATTTCAAGCAAATACCCGAGTTGAGAGATATGAAGTCTCCAACAAGTTCTATAGCTAAAAGATGGAGGAGAATCGCTCAACTAGTGAGCATGTGCTCAGATTGTCTGGGTACTACAATTGCTTGAATCAAGTGGGAGTTAATCTTCCAGATAAAATAGTGATTGACAGAATTCTCTAGTCACCATCACCAAGTTAGTAGAACTTCGTTATGAACTGTAGTATGCAAGGGGTGACGAAAACGACTCCCGAGCTTTTCATGATGATGAAATCGATGAAGGTAGAAATCGATAAAAACATCAAGTGTTGATGGTTGACAAGATCACTAGTTTCAAGAAAAGGGCAAAGAGAAAAAGGGGAACTTCAAGAAAAACAGCAAGCAAGTTGCTGCTCAAGTGAAGAAGCCCAAGTCTGGTCCTAAGCCTGAGACTAAGTGCTTCTACTACAAAGGGACTGGTCACTGGAAGCGGAACTACCCCAAGTGATTGGCGGATAAGAAGGATGGCAAAGTGAACATAAGTATATTTGATATACATGTTATTGATGTGTACTTTACTAGTGTTTATAGCAACCCCTCAGTATTTGATACTAGTTCAGTTGCTAAGATTAGTAACTTGAATCGGTAGTTGCAGAATGAACAAAGACTAGTTAAGGGTGAGGTGACGATGTGTGTTGGAAGTAGTTCCAAGATTGATATGATCATCATCGTACACTCCCTATACTTTCGGGATTAGTGTTGAACCTAAATAAGTGTTATTTGGTGTTTGCGTTGAGCATGAATATGATATGATCATGTTTATTGCAATACGGTTATTCATTTAAGTTGGAGAACAATTGTTGTTCTGTTTACATGAATAAAACCTTATATGGTTACACACCCAATGAAAATGGTTCATTGGATCTCGATCGTAGTGATACACATATTCATAATATTGAAGCCAAAAGATGCAAAGTTAATAATAATAGTGCAACTTATTTGTGGCACTGCCGTTTAGGTCATATTGGTGTAAAGCGCATGAAGAAACTCCATGCTGATGGACTTTTGGAATCACTTGATTATGAATCGCTTGATGCTTGCGAACCATGCCTCATGGGCAAGATGACTAAGACTCCGTTCTCCGGAACAATGGAGAGAGCAACTGACTTATTGGAAATAATACATACTAATGTATGCGATCCGATGAGTGTTGGAGCTTGCGGCGGGTATCGTTATTTTCTGACCTTCACAGATGATTTGAGCAGATATGGGTATATCTACTTGATGAAACATAAGTCTGAAACATTTGAAAAGTTCATATAATTTCAGAGTGAAGTGGAAAATCATTGTAACAAGAAAATAAAGTTTCTACGATCTGATCGTGGAGAAGAGTATTTGAGTTACGAGTTTGGTCTTCAGTTAAAACAATGTGAAATAGTTTCACTACTCACACCACCTGGAACACCACAGCATAATGGTGTGTCCGAACATCGTAACTGTACTTTATTGGATATAGTGCAATCTATGATGTTTCTTACCAATTTACCACTATCATTTTTGGGGTTATGCATTAGAGACAGCTGCATTCACGAAAAAAAGGGCACCATCTAAATCCGTTGAGACGACACTGTATGAACTGTGGTTTGGCAAGAAACCAAAGTTGTCGTTTCTTAAAGTTTGGGGTTGCGATGCTTATATGAAAAAGTTTCATCCTGATAAGCTCAAACCCAAATCGGAGAAGTGCGTCTTCATAGGATACCCAAAAAGAAAATGTTGGGTACACCTTCTATCACAGATCCGAAGGCAAAATATTCGTTGCTGAGAATGGATCCTTTCCAGAGAAGGAGTTTCTCTCTAAAGAAGTGAGTGGGAGGAAAGTAGAACTTGATGAGGTAATTGTACCTGCTCCCTTATTGGAAAGTAGTTCATCACAGAAATCTGTTCCTATGACTACTAGACCGATTAGTGAGGAAGCTAATGATGATGATCATGTAACTTCAGATCAAGTTACTACCGAACCTCGTAGGTAAACCAGAGTGAGATCCGCACCAGAGTGGTACGCTAATCCAGTTCTGGAGGTCATGTACCTTGACCATGACGAGCCTACGAACTATGAGGAAGCGATGATGAGCCCAGATTCCGCAAAATGGCTTGAGGCCATGAAATCTGAGATGAGATCCATGTATGAGAACAAAGTATGGACTTTGATTGACTTGCCCAATGATCGGCGAGCCATTGAGATTAAATGGATCTTCAAGAGGAAGACGGACGCTGATAGTAGTGTTACTATCTACAAAGCTAGAATTGTCGCAAAAAGGTTTTCGACAAGTTCAAGGTGTTGACTACAATGAGAGTTTCTCACTCGTATCTATGCTTAAGTCTGTCCGAATCATGTTAGCAATTGCCGCATTTTATGAAATCCGGCAAATGGATAAAGAAAAATGCATTCCTAAATGGATTTATTAAATAAGAGTTGTATATGATACAACCAGAAGGTTTTGTCAATCCTAAAGGTGCTAACAAAATGTGCAAGCTCCAGCGATCCATCTATGGACTGGTGCAAGCATCTCGGAGTTGGAATATGCGCTTTGATGAGATGATCAAAGCATATAGTTTTATACAGACTTGTGGTGAAGCCTGTATTTACAAGAAAGTGAGTGGGAGCACTACAGCATTTCTGATAAGTATATGTGAATGACATATTGTTGATCGAAAATAATGTAGAATTATTCTGCAAAGCATAAAGGAGTGTTTTGAAAGAAGTTTTTCAAAGAAAGACCTCGGTGAAGCTGCTTACATATTAAGCATCAAGATCTATAGAGATAGATCAAGACGCTTGATAAGTTTTTTCAATGAGTACATACCTTGACAATATTTTGAAGTAGTTCAAAATGGAACAGTCAAAGAAATAGCTCTTGGATGTGTTACAAGGTGTGAAATTGAGTAAGACTCAAAGCCCGACCACGGCAGAAGATAGAAAGAGAATGAAAGTCATTCCCTATGGCTTAGCCATAGGTTCTATAAAGTATGCCATGTTGTGTACCAGATCTATTGTATACCCTACATTGTGTTAAGCAAGGGAGTACAATAGTGATCTAAGAGTAGATCACTGGACAACGGTCAAAATTATCCTTAGTGGAATAAGGATATGTTTCTCGATTATGGAGGTGACAAAAGGTCCATCGTAAAGGGTTATGTCGATGCAAACTTTGACATTGATCCATGATTCTAAGTCTCAATCTGGATGCATATTGAAAGTGGGAGCAATTAGCTAGAGTAGCTTCGTGCAGAGCATTGTTGACATAGAAATTTGCAAAATACATACGGATCTGAATATGGCAGACCCACTGACTAAACTTCTCTCACAGGCAAAACATGATCACACCTTAGTACTCTTTGGGTGTTAATCACATAGCAATGTGAACTAGATTATTGACTCTAGTAAACCCTTTGAGTGTTGGTCACATAATGATGTGAACTATTGGTGTTAAATCACATGGCGATGTGAACTAGATTATTGACTCTAGTGCAAGTGGGAGACTGAAGGAAATATGCCCTAGAGGCAATAATAAAGTTATTATTTTATTTCCTTATATCATGATAAATGTTTATTATTCATGCTAGAATTGTATTATCCGGAAACATAATACTTGTGTGAATACATAGACAAACTAAAACGTCACTAGTGTGCCTCTACTTGACTAGCTCGTTAATCAAACATGGTTATGTTTCCTAACCATAGACATGTGTTGTCATTCGATTAACGTGATCACATCATTAGGAGAATGATGTGATTGACATGACCCATTCCATTAGCTTAGCACCCGATCGTTTAGTATGTTGCTAATGCTTTCTTCATGACTTATACATGTTCCTATGACTATGAGATTATGCAACTCCCGTTTGCCGGAGGAACACTTTGTGTGCTACCAAACGTCACAACGTAACTGGGTGATTATAAAGGAGCTCTACAGCTGTCTCCAAAGGTACATGTTGGGTTGGCGTATTTCGAGATTAGGATTTGTCACTCCGATTGTCGGAGAGGTATCTCTGGGCCCTCTCGGTAATGCACATCACATAAGCCTTGCAAGCATTGCAACTAATGAGTTAGTTGCGAGATGATGTATTACGAAACGAGTAAAGAGACTTGCCGGTAACGAGATTGAACTAGGTATTGAGATACCGATGATCGAATCTCGGGCAAGTAACATACCGATGACAAAAGGAACAACGTATGTTGTTATGCGGTCTGACCGATAAAGATCTTCGAAGAATATGTGGGAGCCAATATGAGCATCCAGGTTCCGCTATTGGTTATTGACCGGAGACGTGTCTCGGTCATGTCTACATTGTTCTCGAACCCGTAGGGTCCGCATGCTTAAGGTTTCGATGACAGTTATATTATGAGTTTATGAGTTTTGATGTACCAAAGTTAGTTCGGAGTCCCGGATGTGATCACGGACATGACGAGGAGTCTCGAAATGGTCGAGACATAAAGGTTCATATATTGGACGGCTATATTCGGACACCGGAAGTGTTCCGGATGATTTCGGAGAAAACCGGAGTGCCGGAGGGTTACCGGAACCCCCCAGGAGAAGTAATGGGCCTTATGGGCCCTGGTGGAGAGAGAGAGGGGCGGTCGGGGTGGGCCGCGCGCCCCCTCCTCCTCTGGTCCGAATTGGACTAGGAGAGGGGGGGCGGCGCCCCCCTTTCCTTCTCCCTCTCCCCTTCCTTTCCCCTCCTAGTAGGAGTAGGAAAGAGGGGAGTCCTACTCCTACTAGGAGGAGGACTCCTCCTCCTTGGCGCGCCCTAGGGCCGGCCGGCCTCCTCCCCTTGCTCCTTTATATACGGGGGCAGGGGACACCCCTAGACACACAAGTTGATCTTCGTGATCGTTCTCTTAGCCGTGTGCGGTGCCCCCCTCCACCATAATCCTTGATAATATTGTAGCGGTGCTTAGGCGAAGCCCTGCGACGGTAGAACATCAAGATCGTCACCACGCCGTCATGCTGACGGAACTCTTCCCCGACACTTTGCTGGATCAGAGTCCGGGGATCGTCATCGAGCTGAACGTGTGCTAGAACTTGGAGGTGCCGTAGTTTCGGTGCTTGATCGGTCGGGCCGTGAAGACGTAAGACTACATCAACCGCGTTGTCATAACGCTTCCTCTATCGGTCTACGAGGGTACGTAGACAACACTCTCCCCTCTCGTTGCTATGCATCACCATGATCTTGCGTGTGCGTAGGAATTTTTTTGAAATTACTACGTTCCCCAACACTGGCGTCGTTTTGACGTCCCCCACAGGAGACACAGTTCAATATGTACTACAGATAATGTACACAGACTCCAACAATGCAGCCGAATATTAGGCCCTTTTACATGGTCTCCGGATGGCAGTATCCATGGGCACTCAACGCCTAGAGGTGCGCAGGGACTCGAACCTCGCAATATCCCAAATAAATGGAGACTTTGATGCCAAGGATCCAAAAATGCCAGCTTATCGCAACGCCGTCCTAAAAATGTCAGCTCGGTTCGAAGGGCTCGAATTTCACCATAGCCCGGGAAAATAATCAGGCGACAGATGTCCTGGCACGCATCGGCGCAAAACGCGATGTAGTCCCCCCCGACATCTTCTTGGAAAGGTTGTTCAAGTCGTCCGTAGTATGAGAAGGGGAACCTGGCAATAGCAGCCCGGAGCCAACCGCACTGCCCGACACCGAACACTCTGACTCAATTGGAGGCTCTGCCAATGAAATAACACCTTCAGCCCATGCAATAATGGCCGTCATCGCCCCGTGGACAAAACCATTCCTCGCCTACCTTACCAGGCAGGAACTCCCTGAGGACCAAAATGAGGCACGCTGCATAGTGCGGCGATCTAAAGCCTATAAAGTCCATGAGGGAGAGATTTATAAGAAAAGCACTACCGGAGTCCTTCAAAGGTGCATCTCCGAAGAGGAAGGGTGGAACCTCCTGGCTGAAATTCATGCCAGACTCGGCGGACATCACGCTACAGCTCGGTCCCTTGTAAGCAAGGCCTTCCGTACAGGCTTTTATTGGCTGACGGCCTGGCCAGACGCCCAGGACTTAGTCCAACGATGCGTCGGTTGCCAGCTTTTTGCAAACCAAAGCCATATGCCACCCACTGCCCTCCAAACTATCCCCATCACTTGGCCCTTTGCAGTCTGGGGCTTGACATGGTTGGACCCCTTAAAGGCGGAACCCACAAGAAAAAATACTTACTAGTCATGGTGGATAAGTTCACCAAATGGATAGAAGCCAAGCCTATTAAGACGGCCGAATCCGGACCGGTGATAGACTTTATATCCGGGGTTGTACACCGTTACGGTGTCCCCCACAGCATCATCACTGATAACGGCACAAACTTTATGGCCGATGAGGTAAAACTCTGGTGCAAAAACATGGGCATCAAGCTCGATTACGCTTCCGTCTATTACCCACAAACCAACGGCCAGGTCGAACGTGCAAATGGTCTTATCATGAGCAGCATCAAACCCAGATTAGTGCAGTCCCTTAAGGAATCTAATACGCACTGGGTAGAGTAGCTCGACTCCGTACTCTAGGGGCTGCAGACCACGCCGAATCGCACCACCGGATACACACCATTCTTCATGGTGTACGGCACAGAGGCAGTTTTGCCCTGCGACATAATTCATGACTCACCTCGATTGCGCATGTACGAAGAAAGAGAAGCCGAGCTCGATCGGCAGGACAGTTTGGACGCCTTGGAGGAAGAGCGTGACGTGGCAAAAGCCCGTTCCGCATTTTATCAACAGCAGGCTCGAAGATACCAAAGCAGAGAAGTACGGGCCAAAAATTACAACGTTGGCGAATTAGTTCTACGCCTACCGGAGCAGAAAAAGGACAAACTCAAGCCCAAGTGGGAAGGTCCCTTCATAATCGACCAAGTCCTAACTGGTGGAGCGTACCGCCTGCGAGATGCATCGGATAACCGACTCGAGCCGAACCCATGGAACGCATCCCGTCTACGAAGATTCTATGCCTAGCATCGGACTCTATGTTCATCTCCTTCCTCTGTCCATTTTTTATATACTTTCTTCCTTACATTTCTCTCCTTCTCCTCTCTCTCTCTCTCTTACAGCCTTTAAAGGCTCATAAAGTGACGCGCTATCCGCGCTCATTAAACCTGGGGGCTTCTTTAAACAGAAGCTTATTTATACGGGCTTCATGCCCAACACATGTGTCACACTTCCGCATGTACCTTTTATTCGCCATTATATGCATCGATATGACTTAAGTTTTGGCCAAGCTGGGTTGCCTGGCTCCTGTGCTTACCCCTACGTTCCCGATTGTTCGGCTAGGTGGTAAAGGGAGCACCTCTGCGATTGTTACTGCCGGGTCAGCCGGATGTGTACCTCAGACTGGGTGAAGCCGAAAGGTAGCGTGCTTAAGGGAATATTCGGTCGGTGAACGAAAGATGATCTTTTCTTTCACTTATCTATATATATGCCCCCAGATGTTTTTCCTGCGTCTCTTTTCGCGGAATGGACATGCACTTTAGGGCATGCCTCCCAGGGAAAGGAACCCCTAACAGAACTATTCTCCCTGGAAGATGTTTCTTACTAACCATGTAATATAACATAACTAGTTGGGCACTTGTCTGTTCAAGCACTAATGACCCCTACGCCTGGTCTCCATGCATACCCCGGTTCCTATATAACCGCGAGGGTATTCGGACACACTCCGGACCATCGGGTCCCGAGGTTGAAGCGAAAAGGTCGGCCATGACAAATGATCTACAATCCGTCTAGAAGGCATTACACATGTCAATTAAAATTACATAGTCAATCTGACTGGTTGTATTCCTCTTCGATTCCATCTAACAGGTTGTCTAGTTTACAGTCCTGTTGGGAAAACTTTGCGGCCAACTCTATTTGGCCATATACTAAGCTCACAGGGATCTCCTTCCCATTGGGCCCTATGGGTCCGACCTCGCCCATGTGGTTTGGGCCAGCCTTCGTGTACCGCGTCTTCACCATGGCCCAGGCCTCCCTGGCGCCTTGACGGCAGGCTGATATCTTCCACAATCAGAAGCATCACCGCGCTCCCTTCAGCTTCTCTACAAGCTCTCCAAGGCCTTCGGGCATGGAGACGGACGGCCACAAGGCCTGGGTGATGCCTTGCATCACCTGCCGAACTCGCTCGTGCAGTTGTGAGAGCTCGGGAAGAAGGTCACCCATAGAACCGGGCATTTCCTCTGCAGGACGACCTGTCAGCATACCTACAGACATTACTCTGTTAGTCGACTTCCTCGCCGAACTCTTTTTTCAAAGTTCATTTAAGCACTTACTATATATGCCGCGTCGAAGCCGCTGATTCTCCTTCACGGAGTCCAACAGCTGGGCACGAACGTCCTTCCGTTCAACGCCTAGCTTGGTGTTGGCATCTTGGAGATCGTTCTTCTCCCGCCTCACCTTTATCAGCACGCTCTCACCAGCCTTTAGCTGGCGTCGGAGTTGTTGCACTTCCGGATTTAATCCGGCACCATCTGCAATTTCATTTGTCAGATTTGCACCCACGCCGCACTTCGCAAAATACTTATCTTTCGAAGCATATATTACCCGAGGGGGTCTCCTTGGGCTCCCCTGCCGCGGCTAGTGCGGCCTCAAGTTGGGCTTTGCACTCTTCCAGCTCCTGGGACAGCAGGGTATTCTTTTCTGTAAGAACCTGCATAACAAATGATCCTTAAATCAGTTATTCTAACTGTTTCAAGTCTCGGGGGCTACTGGTATACATATATAATTACCAAAAAAAATTTACCCGTATGTCTTTCACATACTGCTCCGTGGCTCTGGCTAGACCATTTTGAGCGGCACGGAGGTACGCGTCTCCCGAATTGAAGGCATCCAATGCCTCTTGGGAGAAACAAGCGTCGCGAAAAACTGTCCAGTGACGCATGTGGTTCATGGCACTCTCCACCTCGGAATTGGTGGCAGACAGCCTGTCCGCATCCTCCGTCGAAGGAGCGTCCGGTGCGCGCCTCGTGTTCGCCTCCGCTTCAGGACCAGGCTTTGGAGCCTGGCTGGTGGAGGCGCGATTGGCAGCCTCTCCGGATATAGTTCGGTGAGGTCTCTTTGTTCTGAAGAGAGCATGTGTGTTAATATGCCTCGAAGGAGTAACACCTGGGAATAAGGTGGCGCGCTATACCTTTGCGCCGGTGCCTCAGTCCGGACTGCACTTCTTTTCAGCTCGCGGGGCCTTGCCGCCCCTCGTTGGCTAGTCGCCGCAGGCTCGGCCTCCCGTCTCAAGGACCTCCCCTGCTGTCGGGGGACTGATCCACGAACACCTATGGGACCGGCGGGCCGAGTCCCTTTTGATTCGGTGAGGGCGGAGGCCGTGCAAAGAGCGGATCGAGGCGAGGCACGCGAGCAGTTTACCCAGGTTCGGGCCGCACGGATGCGTAAAACCCTACTCCTGCTTTGTAGTTTGTATTGATTTCTTGCTCGGGAGCGCGGAGTGCTACAGTACACACCAGCAGCTAACAAAGACTGAGCGGGAGTGTTCTCCGAACTAGCTAACTAGCTAGCCCGTTAACCAGCCAACCCCCTCTACGTTGCGCATGGGCCTCCTTTTATATGCTCAAGGGGTCACCGACAGGTGGCAACGTAGACAAGGGTAAAAATGGAAAGGTGCTGCGGTAGGTACAGCTACCTGCTACAGTGTATCATACCTAACCCTGACGGCAGGGGACAAGGGCATTAAATGCCCGTCTGTGTCACCTAAACAGTGCAAAAGGGACCGCCAGGGACGCCACCGCTTGCCATGATGCCAATCTTGTCAGCACCGCTTGCCACCGCGCACCCCTGGCTGCATAGCCTCCCGCCACGTATGCCTGGAAGGGTCCCAGAGCGACACGTTGGTGGATGTGCTGGAGCGCGGGTGCGGAGTGGTGGCTTGCCGCGGCAAGCGCCTTGCCATGGTCGTTGTCTTGTCACGTCCGGGAGGTTGTCGCTCACTGGGCCTTGCCGGGGCGCGTGGCGCGTCGCGGCAAGTTCCTTGAGGTGCCTTGGTTGGCCTTCCCGGCAAGCTCCTCTTGCCGGGGTCTTGTCTCCTTGGCTTGGATACTTTGTTCTTGAATGGCTCCAAAGGAACCACGGAGGACCTTGGCGGTCACCCGGCAAGCATTGCCACGGGACGCTGCGACTGCCCGTCCACAAGTTCGGGATACTAGGGTACCCCTACTCTAGTACACCGACAGGAGCCCCCGGGCCTGGGCCATACACGGTGCCGAGCGTTGTTGGGCCAGGCCCAAAACAGGGCACGGGCACGCGCGGCCTAGGTTACGCCGTATCTCTCTCCGTATCCATCGCGCCCTCCCCGAACGGCACGCGTTGAATGTGGCGTCGTGGGAGAGATCGTGGGTGGTTTCTTTATTCGGAAATGCGAAATATCCGCCCCCTCCCTCTTTATAAGCAGAGGAAACAGGGGCAGCTCGCCCATTTGCCAGTTGCTGCTTCCAATCTCAGAAATCTCCGCCGTTCCCTCGCCTTCCCAAAGCTGAGAAAGAGAGAGCAGCGCTCCGCCCCCCATCGCCACCAGCACCACCAACGCCGTCGACCTCCTCCACCACTTCCGCCATGGCTCCAAAAGCCGACAAGGGGAAGGGCGTGAAGTCGACCGAGGCGCAGCGGCTTGCGGCTTGCGGCGCTGCGGAAGGAGCGGGCCGTTCCCCCCCCCCCCCCCAAGCTTGCCGCGAAGGAGCTGAGGGAGAAATTCTACCTCTTCTGGACGACGGAGACGCGCGCGCATCCGCGTACGAAGGTACTCCCCGCCGCCGCTTGGAAGAAGGCCCCAAGCGGATACCCTTTCTTCGCCTTATTCTTCTACTGCGGGCTCTGCCCGCCCTTCTCTGAATTCTTCTCAGACATCATGAATACCTACGGATTCCACCTCCTTGACTTCACCCCCAATGCCTTTCTGACCATGGCAGTTTTCGCACATCTCTGCAAAAACTTTGTCGGAGTCCATCCCAACGTAGCCCTCTTCCGCCACTTCTTCATACCCCGAGTAGAGAGAGGATAGCCTCTATCCGGCGGAATCGCCTGGATCTCAAGGGCCGGCAAGAAGGAAACGTATCTGGAGGGAGAATTCCACGGCAAGTGGGAGGAATGGAGAGCAGAGTGGTGCTGGATTGACGAGGAGAACCCGCAGCCATTTACCACCCGGCGCAAAACCCCAGTAGCACACGGCAGCGATTGGAGTGACGTGGCCCTGGAAGACAACAGGCTGAAGATTACTGTCACTCGGATCCTACACCTCAGGCTTGCCGGGCTTACTGTAGGCGCTGTTGGCGCAGACTTTCTTCGCCGCCGCATCGCCCCCCTGCAGGAACGGGGGGGCCCACTTGGGAGTTCAAGAATGCGGCAGATATCATGAGGCTGCGGCCGGGCCTCAACTACAACTTCACTGTTCTGGAGCTCAACGCGATGCTGCAGGAGCTGTTCAAGTATGATCCCCAACATCTCGAAGTTTTCAGGTTGCCGGGGGGCGTTGTTCCGCTGTGCAACAATTCATCGCTCGACCGCGTCCGTGCAATGATGCCGGAGTGCGACTCGCATGGAATTGTGCCAACTTGGCAGGAGCCCGCAGATGACGTCGTGCAGCAGTTCTTCGATGACTTGGTGGAAGTGCCGATCCGCTCCGACGAGAAGGATGGCCTCACCCGCGACACCACCAATGCGGAGATGGCACTCATCGCCACTAGGCTGGAAGAGGCGGCGGCAGCCGCAGCCGCGGGTGACTTTGGATTCACCGTGGAGGAGGCAGATGCAGCAGAGGCGGCAAGCCGTGCCGAGCGAGGGGAGCCCGCCGGCAAGAAGGAGCTTGCCGGGCGTGGCGCCGAGCCGAGCGAGCCCGCCAGGGATACGAGTGGCTCGCTGGACATCAACTCTTCTTCCTCCTCGTCTTCGGGCAGCTCGCCGCAAGCAGAGCCTCCATCCCCACCAAGAAGGCGTCTCCGCAAGGCCGGTGACGTGGCGGAGCGGCAAGCGGGTCAACAGTCGCCACGCCGCGTGACACGCTCCACCGCGGCAAACACCGTTGCCGCGAGAGCGCCTCATGCTGCGACGGCAACTGGAGCGGAGTCTAGCCGGACCACCGCTTCAGTTCCTGCCGCTGCTCACGCCGCGCCGGCAGCCGGAGCGGGGTCGTCTTAGACCACCGCCACTGCTCCCGCCAAGCGGCCAAGGGAAGCTTCTCCTCCGCCTCCTCGAGCCGGGCGCGCGTCGGACTTCGACTTCTCCTCGTTCAGCTCCGACAAGGAAGAAGAAGAAGAGTAAGCTTCTCTTGCTGCACTTGCGTTTCTTCAATCCTTGTTGTATTATCTTGTATCTCACTTATTTTACTCTGAACTTGTTCCTCATTAGGACTCTGGCCCAGAGGGCAGCAAAGAGGGCCAAGGTCCCGGTGATCGTCATCGAGGACGAACCCACCGCGACGGCGGGGGGCGCGCCCGAGACAACCTTGCCGGACCCGGCAACCCTTCTCCAGAGCAGCCCCCAGCGTAAGTATATGATTTGCTCTCCGCTTGTGAGGTGCGCATGGATACTTTGTCTTTGCTGACATTTGATTGCTGATTTGTGTAGGAGCAGAGAAGCCCCACCAGGAGCCAAGGGAGAATCCTCCGACAAGGGAGAGCTCTCCGGCAAGGGAGGGCTTTCCGGTAAGGGAGAAGTCTCCGGCAAGGGAGGGTTCTCCGGCAAGGGACAGCACCAGCGGCCCCCCGATGGCAGAGACCACGACTGCAGAACCTGGCACAGGTAATCCCTTCGCTTCAAGGCTTCCCTTGGGTTCTTGTTCTTGGGTTTTTGTTGGATTTTGCTTGACTCTTCTCCCCTTTCCGGCCATCAGACCCATCCACTACGGAGCAGATGGAGACCGAGGTTGCTGCCGAAGGAGCAGCTGGCGCTGACGATCCCGCCAGCGCCGAGGCCGCCAAGGCTGCCGCCGCAGCAACTGGCGAGGGGTCTGGTGATTGTACTGACGGCCCTGAGGCCGCAGGAGCGCCAGGCGCTACGCCGACCGCCGCCCCGTCCGCCGATGCCGCAGCACCAAACTCCGAGGAGCCCCAGCCAGGCGTCTATTTGAAGGCCGGCGATGACGTCTTCATCAACCTCCCCTGGGCGTCAAGCTCCAGGGCGCCGGTCGAGGGAGAGATCTTCGACGGGGAAGTGCTCGCCTCCACTGGGTTGATGGTGGTTGACGCGCCAAGCAGCAGCAGCAACGAGCCTGAGGAGGAGCGGTTGCTACGGAAGCTGGTGTCGCTCTACCGCGCGCGGCAAGCCAAGCTGGAGTCCCGCGAGGCTCTTGTCGCGAAGGCGGGAGCAGACATCGAGAAGCGCGCGTAGGAGCTCCAGGGCTTCCATCAGGAAGCTCGTCGGTCCTTGGCAGAGGAGCGGGAGCAACTCGACGAAGCGCAGAAGGCCTTCCTCCTCGAGAAAACTGAAGTCGAAGAGCAACAGCGGCTTGCCACGCGCGAGGAAAGACTTGGCGGAGCCCTCAGGCAAGCAGAGGACGCTGCCGCCGCCGCCGAGGCCGCCAAGAAGGAGCTGGAGACGAAGATGGCGCAGCTGGAGGCCGATCTCGCCGAGAAGGGCAAAGAGCTCAGCGCCGCCAAGGACTCCAATGCGAATCTTGAGTTGAAGCTGACCGCTTTGACCAAGACTCTGGACGGCGCCAAGAAGCAGGAGGCGGCCTTGAGGGAGGAGATCAAGGCCGACAAGGCGCTGCTATAAAGTGTTGCCACCACCCAAAATGCCTTCAGGGAAACTATGGAGCACTGGATGGAGAGTCTTGTGAATGCCGCCACAGACATCGACAAGGAGCTGGCGCAGCTGGGGATGGAGGATCTCGGGTATCCCTCCGACGAGAACCTCCAACCCAGCACCAAGCTCGTCTTGTTCTTCAAGGGCGTGGCGACGGCCTTCCAGCGACTCCGAGAGAGGATCCCAAAGCAGCTGGCCGACGAGTCGCGCAAGATCTACGCGGGAGCCCTTCAGAAGGTGTTGATGAAGGTGGCCTTCCGCAACCCGGGCCTCCGCCTCACCAATGTCCTCAGGACCTTGCCGCCGGATGCCGATCTGGAGGAGCTCAAGGCCCTTGTCGCACCCATTGTGGACAAGGTGAGCGGGATCAAGAGGATTGAGGGCGAGCGCGCAGACTAGGCTGCCCGTTTCCTCCTTTTTCTTGTCGCTGTCAATCAAGTTATGAAAACGATCTGTTAGAGCTGCGACAAGCTATTTTTTAATATAACTCTATTTTGGGTAGCCATTGCAATGTTATTCCCTTTACTTGACTCCTTGCTTTGTATGCTTTTACCCTATGCTTTTAGGGAACTTGCCGGCGCAGGCACCTTAGCCGCGAGCGCTGAGTGCGGGACGTCAGCAGCCTGCTGGCGGTGCCGCTGCCGACAAGAAACCTTGTCGCAACTAGTCGCAGCTCACTTAAGTTGTTGAGCAGACTTGAAACAAAGTAAGGGCGCGACAACTAGTCGCAGCTCACTTAAGTTGTTGAGCGGACTCGAAACAAAGTAAGGGCGCCACTAGCTACGAGCTGGTTCCTCCGTGCACAGGTTTTCCATACAAAGCACGGTCGTTCAAGGAAGATAACTTAAATTTTTTTTAAAAAAATCTGACTGCTCAAACTTTGGCAACTTATCTTTTCTGTTGTTTGCTTCCCGGCAAGGCGAAACTTTCTTGAACGACGCCTGGTCCATACCATTATCTTCTCCTTTCCCCCCCCCCGGCAAACTTGTGGGTGAGGGAACCTTCCTTTCTTTGAGAAAAAAGAAAGAAGAGAAAATAAAGATATGGAGCCTTATGGCTCGTTATCGCTTACCGTGGAGTAGGTGCTACACAAAGTGTCAGATCATATATGCCAAAAATAAAAAGCATGAAATCGACAAAATGTGCGGAGCACATGAGGTTTACTTATGCACGGGGTCTGCGCCCGGCTTTGTACAAAGGATTACATGCAACAGCGGCAAGACTTGTACAACAGGTGGTTGCCGGAACGGGTTTCGGCAACCGCGCCTTACGGGTAAAACATACGAAGATGCTCAATGTTCCAGGAGTTGCTCACCGGAATGCCATGTTCAGTCTCAAGGCGGACAGCGCCGGGCCTAGTGACTCGTTTCACCCGGTAAGGGCCTTCCCACTTCGGCATCAACTTGTTGGAATTCTTGGCGGACTGAACACGCCGAAGAACAAGGTCGCCTTCCTCGAGACTTCTGGCGTTAACTTTGCGGCTATGGTAGCAGCGCAAAGCTTGCTGGTAGCGAGCATCTCGCACAGCAGCCTGAAGACGATCTTCCTCAAGGAGCAGCGCGTCATCTTGTCGCAGCTGCTCTTGCTCAAGCTCATCATAAGCGAGCACTCGAGGTGACCCGTATACGAGTTCCGTGGGGATAACTGCCTCTGCTCCATAGACTAGAGCAAAAGGTGTCTGGCCAGTGGCTCGATTTGGCGTCATTCCGATCGACCAAAGAACCACTGGCAGCTCCTCGATCCAGTTTCTTCCGCACTTGTGCAGCCTGTCGAAAGTTCTGGTCTTGAGCCCGCGCAGCACTTCAGCATTTGCCCTCTCCGCTTGACCGTTGCTTCTCAGGTGAGCAACAGAAGCGGAGTAGACCTTGGCGCCAAGATCTTGGATGTACTGCATGAAGGTGCGGCTCGTAAATTGCGTACCATTGTCGGTGATTATCCTGTTAGGGATCCCGAAGCGGCAAACAATCGACCTGAAGAACTTGACTGCTGACTATGCTGTCACCTTCCTCACTGGTTCCACTTCCGGCCACTTTGTGAACTTGTCGATTGCAACGTACAAGTACTCAAAGCCCCCGACTGCTCGGGGGAAGGGGCCGAGGATGTCGAGCCCCCAGACCGAAAATGGCCAGGATAAAGGGATCGTCTGGAGAGCTTGAGCTGGTTGGTGTATCTGCTTGGAATGGAACTGGCACGCTTCACACTTGGTTACTTGTGCAGTCGCATCCTGGAGGGCTGTCGGCCAAAAGAAACCTTGCTGGAATGCTTTGCCGACAAGTGCTCTTGCGCCGATGTGGTGTCCACATATGCCTCCATGTATCTCTGCCAACAGCTTTTGTCCATCTTCCCGGTGAATACACTTCAATTTCACACCGTTGAGTCTTCTTCTGTACAGTGTCTTGTCGATAAACTGGTACATACTTGACTGCCGGGCTACTCTTTCCGCTTCTTCTTGCTCTTTGGGAAGTTCTCCTGTCTGAAGGAAATGGACAATCTGTTGTGCCCATGTTGGAGCTTGTGGCTCGACAACAAGGACTAAAGGCAAATCTGCTGCTGCGGGAACATCCGCTTCTACGACGAGAACCTGTGGCTCTGCCGGAGCCTGACGTTCCCCGGCAAGCTTGCCGGAGCAAAACTTGTCGGGAGCTTCTGCTTCAACGGAACAAACCCTAGGGCTTGCCGGAGCAGATTGCTCCTCAGCGCAAGGCAAATCTGCTGCTGCGGGAAAGTCCGCTTCTACGGCAAGAATCTGCGGTTCTGCCGAAGCTTGACGTTCCCCGGCAAGTTTGCCGGAGCAAAACTTGTCGGGAGCTTCTGCTTCAAAGGAACAAACCCTGGGGTTTGCCGGAGCAGATTGCTCCTCAGCGCTCTTGGCGTTGATCTTGGGGACCTTCTTGGCGGCGGCTTCGGGAAGCTCTGCCGGAAAACAGTCACCAGAAATCAACTTCCTCTTCTTGCTCTGCCCAGTTGATGGTGTTACAGACGGTTGAGTCAGCTTGAGCACAAAAACCCCTGGTTCCACAGGTAACTTAAGTGCGGCGCACTTTGACAGGCCATCGGCAATGGCGTTCTGAGCTCTTGGAACATGCTCCATCTGTAGGCCGTCAAAGTGCTCTTCTAGCTTTCTCACTTCGTCGACGTAGGCTTCCATCAACGGACTCTGATAATTCTTGTTCACTTGCCGGACGACAAGCTGCGAGTCACCCCTGACAATGAGTTTCTTAATCCCAAGGTCTACCGCGATCCTGAGACCGGCAAGCAAGCCTTCATACTCTGCAGTATTGTTTGTTGCTTGCTCCTTGGGAAAGTGCATCTGGACTACGTACTTGAGGTGCTCTCCAGTGGGTGCGACAAGCAGCACGCCAGCACCGGCGCCTTGCAGCGAAAAGGCACCATCAAAGTACATCAGCCACTCTTTGCTCGCTTCTTTGACAGGGATGCTCGTTTCTGGAATTTCTTCATCTGGTGTTGGCGTCCATTCTGCTATGAATTCTGCCAATGCTCTGCTTTGGATAGTTGAAGTACTCTCAAACTTGAGGCCAAAGCTTGACAGTTCCAGTGCCCACTCAACAATCCTGCCTGTCGCTTCTGGATTCTGTAGTATCCTCTTCAGCGGAAAGCGAGTGACAACTGTGATCTCATGTGCTTGGAAGTAATGGCGCAGCTTTCTTGAGGCCATGAGAAGGCCGAAAAGCAATTTCTGCACGCCAGAGTACCTTGACCTAGCCCCCTACAGAAGGGAGCTGACAAAGTAAACTGGCGCTGCACCATTTTCTTCTGTATTTCCTCGTGCATCTGCGCAGATTCATCTTTGTCGGGACCAGAGCTTGTCGGGGAAGCCCCCTGCTTGTCGCTGGATGTGCCTGCCGTGGTTGCTGGCTCGTCATCTGCCTCCCTCTCCGCTACTAACGCAACACTAACCACTTGATTGGTTGCCGCTATGTACAGCAGCAACTTCTCTTGTGGCTTAGGTGCGACAAGTATTGGAGGGGAGGACAGGTATCTCTTCAAGTCTTGCAGCGCAGCCTCCGCTTTCGGAGTCCATTTCATCGGACCTGCCTTTTTCAATAATTTGAAAAATGGTAGGGCGCGCTCAGCAGACCTAGAGATAAACCTGCTGAGAGCAGCCACGCAACCGGCAAGTCTTTGTACATCCTTGACGCGCTTTGGTGCTTCAATCTGCTCAATGGCCTTGATCTTGTCGGGATTGGCTTCAATTCCCCGCTGAGACACGAAGAACCCGAGAAGCTTGCCGGAGGGAACTCCAAACACACACTTCTCTGGGTTGAGCTTGAGGCTGATCTTGCGCAGATTTGCAAAGGTCTCGTCTAAATCTTGAATCAGGGTTGCTCTGTCCTTGCTCTTGACTACTATGTCATCCATGTATGCTTCCACATTTCTGTGTATCTGCAGCTCAAGAGCGACATGAACTACTCTTGCAAACGTTGAACCAGCATTTTTTAATCTGAAAGGCATCCGTACGAAATAGTACGTGCCACATGGAGTAATAAATGCGGTCTTCTCCTCATCCTCTTCTGTCATGAAGATCTGATGGTATCCTGAGTATGCGTCAAGAAATGAAAGCAAATCACATCCGGCTGTGGAGTCAACAATCTGGTCAATGCGCGGCAAAGGAAATGGGTCTTTGGGACAAGCTTTGTTAACATCGGTAAAATCGATACAAAGTCTCCATTTCCCGTTTGCCTTGCGCACGACTACAGGATTGGCCAACCACGAAGGATGGAGCACTCCTCTGACAAGGCCTGCTGCTTCCAACTTCTTGATCTCTTCTCCAATGAATTCTTGGCGCTCCATTGCTTGCTTCCTGACCTTCTGCTTGACGGGCCGCGCATGAGGACAAACGGCAAGGTGGTGCTCAATTAGTTTCCTGGGAACACCGGGGATGTCAGACAGTTGCCACGCAAACACATCGACATTCGCCCACAGGAAAGCAATGAGCGCGCTTTCCTATTTGGGGTCGAGAGTGGCACTGATGGTGAAGGTTCCACCAGTGTCGTCCTCCTTGGCGGACACCTTCTTGGTCTCTGGCGGAGCTGCCATTGTCTGCTTACACTTGCCGGTGGAGCTCGATGGTGTGTCCTCGACGGCAGCGCAGCACTCCGAAGAGGTGCGCTTGCCGGAGTAGACATCAGAACTCTTGCCGGACTTGGTCTTCTTCCCCCCGGGAGCTTCAGCGGCAAGTGACTCGCAATCTGCTGCGGCTGCTGCTTCCCAGTAGATCTTGTCGGCGCAGATAAGAGCATCCTTCTTGTCGCCGGGGACAGAGATGACGCTTATCGGGCCTGGCATCTTCAGCATGTTGTATGCATAGTGAGAGGCTGCCATGAACTTGGCGAGTGCTGGACAACCAAGTATCCCATTGTAAGGCAATGGAATATCGGCAACGTCAAAAGTGACCCTCTCAGTCTTGAAGTTCAGCTCGCTGCCAAATGTTACTGGCAACATGACCTTCCCCTTCGGCTTGCTCCTTCCCGGATTGATTCCTTAGAATGTGCCGGTCTCTTCAAGCTCGCTGTCAGGGATCTGGAGTTTTTGGAGTACAGCGGAGGAGATCAGGTTCAAGCCGGCCCCGCCGTCAACTAGCATCTTAGTGACCTTGAGGTTGCGGATAGTTGGTGAAACCAACATCGGCAAACACCCGACCGCAGTTGTGCGATCAGGGTGGTCCTCAATATCAAAGATGATAGGCATGCTGGACCATTTTAGAAGCTTGCGTGATTCGACGGGTGGTTCTGCTGCATTGACTTCCCGCACCCACTGCTTGAGCTGGCGGTGCGAAGTATGCAGAGAAGCACCACCGTCAACGCACAAGACCTCTGTGGCTTTCTGGAACTCCTGCTCACTGGTCTCGACATCATCCATGTCTTCGTCATCGTCGTCGTCTTCATCGTTGTCGCGGTCGCGGGGAGGTCTATCTCCTTGCCGCTGCTTGGCCTTGCCGCGGCGTCCTCCCCGGCCGGCGCGCTTCTTGCCAGATTCTCCAACGCCACCTTGGGCCCTCTCCTTGTCGCGTCGCTCGTATTCAGCTTTTTGCTGCTGGACAAGCTGCTCGACCTTCTTGCAGCTCTGGAGGTCATGGCCCTTGGTGCGGTGGATCTTGTAGTACTGCTTGTCGGAGCCGTCCTGCTTGTCGGCGACCGCTACAGCCTGGCAGTTGGTGCATGCGGCAATCTCCTTGCCGGAGCTACCAACATTGGCTTTCTTGGCGCCACCTTCATTGCCGGACTGCTCAACGACTAGCACATCTTTGCCTTTCTTCTTCCTATTCCGCCGCCGGTTTTTCTTTGCCGGGGCAGCATCCTCACTGTCAGATCCTCCTGCTCCTGTATTCTCTCCAGGGAGTCTCCTCCCTTCCTCAGCACGTGCACACTTGTCGGCCAGGGCATACAGCTCACTGACGTCTCTGATCTTGCACATCGCCATCTCCTCCCGCATCCTGCGGTTACGCACGTTCTGATGGAACGCGCTGATGACCGCGGCGGGGTGGACATCTGGGATGTTGTGCTGTACACGGCTGAATCTCTGAATGTACTTGCGCAGAGGCTCTCCTTCCTTCTGGGCGAGCAGATGAAGGTCACTCTCTTGGCCATGAGGTTTGTGGCCGCCTGTAAAGGCGCCGACAAACTGATGGCAAAGGTCTGCCCAGGAGGATATGGAGTTGTCCGGCAAGTGCATGAGCCAGGATCTGACGTTGGGCTTGAGCACCAGCGGGAAGTAGTTGGCAAGGATCTTGTCGTCCCGTCCCCCGGCAGCCTGCACCGCGATGGTGTAGATGCTGAGGAACTCCGACGGATGCGACTTGCCGTCGTACTTCTCCGGTACGTCTGGCTTGAAATTCTTCATGCTGGGCCACTGGACTTGCCGCAGCTCACGGGTAAACGCAGGGCAACCTACCGCGTACGGCAAGTCGCCTGGTTCCCCTGGCGCATGCATGTCGACAGAGGGCCCAGCGCGCTGGTCTGATTGACGTCGCGCTTCTCTTCGGCGCTCGATGCGAGTACGAGCGTCTTCTTGTTGTCGTTCGTGAAGAACTTGGCGCTGATCGCGACGAGCTCGTGGATCTGATGACGCGGTGGAGTCGCTGTCGAGGTGGATCCGGCGAGTCGGCGATCTTGGCCTTCGGGGCGGAGAGTGCACAGTGGTTGCACCCCCACCGGTCTTGTCGCCACCGGCTTGTGCCTGGCTGACTTGCCGCGGCTAGCGACGTGCCCGGCTGCCGTTGGGCGTCGCCGTTGGCGAAGCCGATGAGACTCTGAATGGTGGCCCTCCAGTCGTCAATCTTGTCTGCAGTTGGAGGGTAGTCTAGGAGCAGTTGAGCTCGCGCCAAAGCTTCTGCTGCAGTGGCGGGTGGCGGTGGCGAACGGTGCGAGGAGCGGGATATGCTCGGACTTCTAACCACGTTAGAAGGAGCAGTATCCCGTCCAGGCGACCGTGTCTCGCTCGCGCCAGCATGTTGGTGTGCATGGTGGTCCTGAGCGCTCCGAGATCCACCAGCTCGATCTTGGTCTAGCAAACGCATGGTACCGTGGGTACCATGACGCTGCCGGTCCCGCGCCTCCTGAGATGGGCGCGGTGCATGTACGGACGCCGAGGTCTTGGAGTGCGCCCGGTCGTTGTGGGAGCCGGCCACGCCGCCGATGGGCAGCGCAGCCTTGTCCTTGGACCTGGCAGCACCGTGAGCTCCCTCGTCGACGCCCGTTCTTCCGCCAGCACCTGCCCCATCAGCCGCTTGCTCCGGCGATGGTGGGTTCGGCGCAGACGGAGCAGCCGCCTCCGAAGCCTTCTTCTTCGGCGGCATGTCGATGAGGTTGATGAAGATCTAGCTCGCGTGGTCGCCGGATCTGGTTCACACAACCTCGACGCCCCCTACCTGGCGCGCCAAAGATGTCGGGGGACTGATCCACGAACACCTATGGGACCGGCGGGCCGAGTCCCTTTCGATTAGGTGAGGGCGGAGGCCGTGCAAAGAGCGGATCGAGGCGAGGCACGCGAGCAGTTTACCCAGGTTCGGGCCGCACGGATGCGTAAAACCCTACTCCTGCTTTGTGGTTTGTATTGATTTCTTGCTCGGGAGCGCGGAGTGCTACAGTACACACTAGCAGCTAACGAAACCGAGCGAGAGTGTTCTCCGAACTAGCTAACTAGCTAGCCCGTTAACCAGCCAACCCCCTCTACGTTGCGCATGGGCCTCCTTTTATATGCTCAAGGGGTCACCGATAGGTGGCAACGTAGACAAGGGTAAAAGTGGAAAGGTGCTGCGGTAGGTACAGCTACCTGCTACAGTGTATCATACCTAACCCTGACGGCAGGGGACAAGGGCATTAAATGCCCGTCTGTGTCGCCTAAACAGTGCAAAAGTGACCGCCAGGGACGCCACCGCTTGCCACGATGGCAACCCGCTTGCCACCGCGCACCCCTGGCTGCACAGCCTCCCGCCACGTACGCCTGGAAGGGTCCCAGAGCGACACGTTGGTGGATGTGCTGGAGCGCGGGCGTGGAGTGGTGGCTTGCCGCGGCAAGCGCCTTGTCGTGGTCGTTGTCTTGTCACGTCCGGGAGCTTGTCGCTCACTGGGCCTTTCCGGGGCGCGTGGCGCGTCGCGGCAAGTTCCTTGAGGTGCCTTGGTTGGCCTTCCTGGCAAGCTCCTCTTGCCGGGGTCTTGTCTCCTTGGCTTGGATACTTTGTTCTTGAATGGCTCCAAAGGAACCACGGAGGACCTTGGCGGTCACCCGGCAAGCCTTGCCGCGGGACGCTGCGACTGCCCGTGCACAAGTTCAGGATACTAGGGTACCCCTACTCTAGTACACCGACACCTGCAAAACACGGTTGTCATACGGTAATCAAAAACACGCAAGGACAGATCCCTTTTCAAAGTGCTGAGACTCCGGTCTCAGTTACATGTGAGGCTGGGAGTAGCCCTGGATAATCGGCCGTAATGGCCACCAAGGCGTTGTCCCTGTTCAATTGATGAAACACTCCATCAATCAGCTCCATAGATAAGTTCGGATCCTCTTGAGAGGCCGGGTCGAGGGGCCGTCCCGGATCCTCGGGTTGTGGAGGAGGGTTGTTTATTTCTTTAATAGCCTGGCGCAGTTCCTGCATTGAAGTCGTTAGACTGAAAATTTAACAATGGGAATATAAAGCGGATGGACAAGTAAAAGTGTCCACTTACCCAACTTGGGGGATTGTACATAGAAAATCCACCCTGTGGGTTGACGCGGAGAAATTCCTCCTCTTCTCCCTTGTACAAAGCGGACAAGGTCTTTATTAGAGCGGCAGCCGAATCCGGCCCCTTACGGCCTTAGCGGGTGGTGTCGTCCTCCCCGTTGAAGTCCCACATGGGGCGGCCTCTATACTGAAGCGGCTGCACCCCTCGCATGATGCATGTGGCCATGACCCCGATCATGGTCAGTCCAGAATGAGCTAACAATCTTATCCGGCCCATCGGGTAAATGACATCCCTGTCACTTTCCCTTTGAGGGCTCCATGGACGCCAGCTTAGGCGCTTCTTTAGGGGAGCACTGTCGAACTCAGGGAGGCCGATCCGGATAGGATCCGGCAGCGGGACATCCTCTATATAAAACCATTCCGAAGGCCAGTCTTCGGACGCCTTCTTTGGGGTTCCGGATAGATATCCGGTCCTGACGATGCGCCACACTTCGGCTCCGCCCACTTGATATATTGACCCCTCCTTAGAGCGGGGCACAAGGAAGAATAGCCTTTTCCACAGCGCGAAATGAGCCTCGCAACCCAAAAACAGCTCGCAAAGGGCTATGAAGCCCGCGATATGCAATATGGAGGCAGGCATGAGGTTGTGCAGCTAGAGGCCATAGAACTCCAGAAGCCCCCGGAGAAACGGGTGAATTGGAAATCCGAGCCCTCTTATTAAGTAAGGGACAAGGCATACCCGCTCTCCTTTAGAGGGATTGGGGGCACTCTCCGCTTGCTCTCCGCCATTATAAGTGGCAAGTCCGGCTCGAACCGGGACCATATAGGCCGGGGGGATGAATCCCTTGGTCTGGAGCTTCACTGGCTCGTTGTGCGGGATGGAGCACCTCTTCCAATCTCTAGGCTGAGGGCTGGAAGGGCGAGAGGAGGAGCTGCGGCGGCCGGCCATGATAGAATGGACCTCTGTCGGATACGCTCTGATGAATACTCGCGGAAGGGAGAAGGTGTGGTTTGGATCTAAATCCTCGTCCCCTTAAATAGGCGGCTCATTCACGCAGCTAGGGGTGTAAATATAAAAAACACCCTAACTTTTCGTATTCGTTTGACACGTGGAAAACGGCCATTATTGGGCGTAGAAGCCAAGGAGCACTACATTTACAAGAAACCGGACACTATTTAACAGGTACACAGAATTTGGAGAAGAACCCGCCTTGCAATGCCGAAGATAATTTGCGCGCCGGACTCGTCGTCATTGAAGCCTGGTTCGGGGGCTACTGAGGGAGTCCTGGATTAGGGGGTGTCCGGATAGCCGGACTATACCTTCGGCCGGACTCCTGGACTATGAAGATACAAGATTGAAGACTGCGTCCCGTGTCCGGAAGGGACTTTCCTTGGCGTGGAAGGCAAGCTTGGCGATACAGATATGTAGATCTCCTACCATTGTAACCGACTCTATGTAACCCTAGCCCTCTCCGGTGTCTATATAAACCAGAGAGTTTTAGTCCGTAGAACGAACAACAATCATACCATAGGCTAGCTTCTAGGGTTTAGCCTCTCTGATCTCGTGGTAGATCTACTCTTGTACTACCCATATCATCAATATTAATCAAGCAGGACGTAGGGTTTTACCTCCATCAAGAGGGCCCGAACCTGGGTAAAACATCGTGTCCCCTGCCTCCTGTTACCATCCGACCTAGACGCACAGTTTGGGACCCCCTACCCGAGATCCGCCGGTTTTGACACCGACAGGGGGCACCGCACACGGCTAAAGATCAATGATCAACTTGTGTGTCTATGGGGTGCCCCCTCCCCCGTATATAAAGGAGTGGAGGAGAGGGAGGGGGCCAGCCTCTCTAGGCGCGCCCCAAGGGAGTCCTACTCCCACCGGGAGTATGATTCCCCCCTTTCCCTTTGTTGGTTCTAGGAGAGAAGGAAGGAGGAGGAAGAAGGAAGGAAGGGGGCCTTCCCAATTCGGATTGGGCTTGGGGGGTGCGCCCCCTCCTTTGCTTCTTTTCCCTCTCTTTCACTAAGGCCCAATAAGGCACATATACCTCCCGGGGGGGTCCGGTAACCTCCTGGTGCTCCGGTATACTCCCGATTTCACCCGGAACCATTCCGATGTCCAAACATAGGCTTCCAATATATCGATCTTTACGTCTCGACCATTTCGAGACTCCTCATCATGTCCGTGATCAAATCTGGGATTCCAAACTACCTTCGATACATAAAAACACATAAACTCATAATATCGGTCGTCATCGAACGTTAAGCGTGCGGACCCTACGGGTTCGAGAACTATGTAGACATGACCGAGACTCACTTCCGGTCAATAACCAATAGCGGAACCTGGATGCTCAAATTGGTTCCTACATATTCTACGAAGATCTTTATCGGTCAAACCGCATAACAACATACGTTGTTTCCTTTGTCATCGGTATGTTACTTGCCCGAGATTCGATCGTCGGTATCTCAATACCTAGTTCAATCTCATTACCGGCAAGTCTCTTTACTCGTTCCGTAATGCAACATACCGCAACTAACTCATTAGTCACATTGCTTGCAAGGCTTATAGTGATGTGCATTACCGAGAGGGCCCAGAGATACCTCTCCGACAATCGGAGTGACAAATCCTAATCTCGATTTATGCCAACTCAACAGACGCCATCGGAGACACCTGTAGAGCACCTTTATAATCACTCAGTTACGTTGTGACGTTTGGTAGCACACAAAGTGTTCCTCCGGTATTCGGGAGTTGCATGATCTCATAGTCATAGGAACATGTATAAGTTATGGAGAAAGCAATAGCAGCAAACTAAACGACCGGCAGGGGCGAGCCGCTGCGCCAGCGCCGAGCCCGGTCGATAGTCTGGCATGTATTTGCCGGCGAACATCCAAGGGAGAGATTTGAGTGGCTAGAGGAGGAGGCGGTACCTGCATGCAGCGTGGATGGGTTGTCGGGGATGTGCAGTCCGCTTTCCGGCCAATCCCGGAAACGCCAAATCATTCGGTGGCGGGAGCAGCCGCAGATCCACTGCTTTTTCGCCGGCTACGAGACGAGGAGGCTCAAATTGAAGTGGTAGAGGACAGCGGCGGAGCCTACCGAGCTTCCGCGGCGGCAGGCGGGTGTCGGCGAGGGGTGGGGTGGGAGGGGTGACGCTGGCGCAGATGTGGCACGGGAGGGAGGGGAAAGGCAGTGGAGGAGAGGCACGGCTTTTACTCAGTCGCCGCACGGTGAAGTAAATATAAGGAGATTTTTGGTAAGTACTCTCTTATGACGGATAAAGGATCGGCTAGTTACCGGTTAGAGAAGTAAAACCGCATTTTTATTCCTCTAACCGATTATAAGGGATCGGTAGCACAACTAAATCTTGTTTTTAGAACAAGCACAACTGAACTACCTGCAGCAGAGCCAGAGGCCCATCCACAGAAGCACGCGATCAACTCATTAGACAGCTCTGCTAAGAAGGCCGATAAGTAGAAGAGAACGAGAGAGAAAAAATGCCCGTACCGTTCATCCCTCTGAATCGAAAGAATTGATCAACAGCTCAACATGTTGATTACGAAATTATTGGCGCCAACGACTGACCAGCTGAGGCGGCTGCCGAACACACGATGATGTTCAGCTGTCTTGGTGCTGGCCAAAACAGGGGCAAGTGCTCTGCCGGCCAACACCAGTACATGCCACACCACTTGTAGTGTGCATGATCAGGCAAAGTTGGCAGCCACGCATGCCTGCATTTGACACGGTATGTCCAGCTAACTGGCCACTTGGCCAGCGTTGCTTGCTGCCGAGTCGTTGCCTTGATATGAGTTAGTCCAGCACAACTTGACATTGGGCAGTGACGGCAGGAGAGGAGATACAGGGAATATGTGGCATATGTGAGCTGTGCATGATCCCGGCAACCTCCGCAGACATCTTCTTCTGGACGGTAAGCATGGAGTTTGTGTTAGTAGTTAATTTAAACTTGAAAAACGTCTTATATTATGGGACGGAGGGAGTAGACCGGATAGTGGTTCACGACAGTAGTTATGTGGCGTGTTGTAACGATTTACATTTCATTTTCGCCATTGAACTGGACTATGGTCTCTATTCAAAAAAAGAGAGAAAAATCTTGGCGTCTCTGCATGATGTCCTATGTACTTAAAAGAGTTGAACTACAATTTTCTATGCAGCTATATCAACTCATCATGTCACCGTGCATGAAAAATACCTATAATTACATGCATTTCTTTCAACATACAACTATACCAACCGCACCAATGCCACCATGTATGAAAAAGACACACTTTAACATGCACTGCGCATGTTACTCATAATCAATAAGTATTCTACAACTATTAAATTGTAAAATAAAATAAATTATATGTGTTTTAGTTTCAGTTCTCATTGTTAATCCAAACACCAATGTTTCATACAACTAATCTCATTGAAATAAATGCAACCAATTTTCATAGCAATGCGCAAGGTATCATCGCTGGTTATATATAATATGTGAATACGAAAAAAACAGTTTATAGTGTCATGTCATCTAGGGGTTCAATTGATGACCTTAAGGTTACCCTTCAAACATTTTCATTTTTAACAGATAAGCTCATTTTTTTAAAAATTTGTTCATTTGATTGAAGTAAAGATGGTTAGAGGGTGCCTAAAGATCACCAATTTGCAGGCCAATTAGAATACCACATGATGTGACAATGCTTGATTATGCACACGAAAATCATAGTGTTATTTTCAAGATATTAGAGTACAGTAATGGGTCTATAAATTTTTGCTAAGATGGGAAAACAAGGTCGTGCGATATATATGATAGGTAGTTTTTATTTGTTTTCTCCTTTTTATCACTGATATACAAAGGATGGGCTGAAATATTAGGATGACCCGGCACCTTGCCAGATCTGCCCTTTTTGGAGTAAATGTATTTTTTTGACAAATGGAACATGGTCCTATAAATCAAACAACCCATATAGATTTTTTCCTATGGAATAGAATTATCTAAAAGTCTGGTTTCCCCTGGATCCGTCTGGATTTGGTCGGCTTTCGTGGTATTCAGAGTTCCTACAGGCCCTTATCGGCGTTTTCTTCTCCAGGGTGGTGATTTGCTTCGCATATTGGTCGCTGGTGTCTCCTCGTCTGCATCGATGACTTTTTTGGTGCTTCTACAAGCTCTTGGGTTCTAAAAAGTTTGCTCAGCCAAAGCGGCACCCAGAGGCTGTTGGGGAACGTAGCAGAATTTTTAAAATTTTCTACGCATCACCAAGATCAATCTATAGAGTCATCTAGCAACGAGGGAAAGGGGAGTGCATCTACATACCCTTGTAGATCGCGAGCGGAAGCGTTCAAGAGAACGGGGTTGATAGAGTCGTACTCGTCGTGATCCAAATCACCGATGACCAAGTGCCGAACGGACGGCACCTCCGCGTTCAACACATGTACGGTTGGGAAGACGTCTCCTCCTTCTTGATCCACCAAGGGAAGGAGAGGTTGATGGAGATCCAGCAGCACGACGGCGTGGTGGTGGAAGCAGTGGTGATCTCGGCAGGGCTTCGCCAAGCTCCAACGAGAGAGAGAGGTGTTACGAGGGGAGAGAGAGGCGCCAAGGACTTGGGGTGCAGCTGCTCTCCCTCCCCCCCCCCCACTATATATAGGGCCCCTAGGGGGGCGCCGGTCCTAGGAGATGGGATCTCCAAGGGGGGGGCGGCCAAGGGGGACTTGCCCCCCAAGCCAAGTGGGGCGCCCCCACCCCTACGGTTTCCAACCCTAGGCGCAGGGGGAGGCCCATGGGGGGTGCACCAGCCCACCAGGGGCTGGTTCCCCTCCCACTTCAGCCCATGGGGCCCTCCGGGATAGGTGGCCCCACCCGGTGGACCCCCGGGACCCTTCCGGTGGTCCCGGTACAATACCGATTACCCCCAAAACTTTTCCTATGGCCGAAACTGGACTTCCTATATATAAATCTTCACCTCCGGACCATTTCGGAACACCTAATGACGTCCGGGATCTCACCCGGGACTCCGGACAACTTTCGGGTTACCGCATACTAATATCTCTACAACCCTAGCATCACCGAACCTTAAGTGTGTAGACCCTATGGGTTCGGGAGACACGCACACATGACCGAGACGATTCTCCGGTCAATAACCAATAGCGGGATCTAGATACCCATGTTGGCTCCCACATGTTCCACGATGATCTCATCGGATGAACCATGATGTCGAGGATTCAATCAATCTCGTATTCAATTCCCTTTGTCAATCGGTACGTTACTTGCCCGAGATTCGATCGTCGGTATCCCAATACCTCGTTCAATCTCGTTACCGGCAAGTCACTTTACTCGTACCGTAATGCATGATCCCATGACTAAACACTTGGTCACATTGAGCTCATTGTGATGATGCATTACCGAGTGGGCCCAGAGATACCTCTCCGTCATACAGAGTGACAAATCCCAGTCTCGATCCGTGTCAACCCAACAGATACTTTCGGGGATACCTGTAGTATACATTTATAGTCACCCAGTTATGTTGTGACGTTTGGTACACCCAAATCACTCCTACAACATCCGGGAGTTACACGATCTCATGGTCTAAGGAAATGATACTTGACATTGGAAAAGCTCTAGCAAACGAACTACACGATCTTGTGCTATGCTTAGGATTGAGTCTTGTCCATCACATCATTCTCCTAATGATGTGATCCCGTTATCAATGACATCCAATGTCCATAGTCAGGAAACCATGACTATCCGTTGATCAACGAGCTAGTTAACTAGATGCTCACTAGGGACATGTTATGGTCTATGTATTCACACATGTATTATGATTTCTGGATAACACAATTATAGCATGAATAACAGACAATTATCATGAACAAGGAAATATAATAATAATCATTTTATTATTGCCTCTAGGGCATATTTCCAACAGTCTCCCACTTGCACTAGAGTCAATAATCTAGTTACATTGTGATGAATCGAACATCCATAGAGTTCTAGTGTTGATCATGTTTTGCTCGCGGAAGAGGTTTAGTCAACGGATCTGCGACATTCAGATCCGTATGTACTTTGCAAATATCTATGTGTCCATCTTGAACATTTTCACAAATGGAGTTGAAGCGACGCTTGATGTGCCTGGTCTTCTTGTGAAACCTGGGCTGCTTGGCAAGGGCAATAGCTCCAGTGTTGTCACAGAAGAGAGTGATCGGCCCCGACGCATTGGGTATGACTCCTAGGTCAGTAATGAACTCCTTCATCCAGATTGCTTCATGCGCTGCCTCCGAGGCTGCCATGTACTCCGCTTCACATGTAGATCCCGCCACGACGCTTTGCTTGCAAATGCACCAGCTTACTGCCCCACCATTCAAAATATACACGTATCCGGTTTGTGACTTAGAGTCATCCAGATCTGTGTCGAAGCTAGCATCGACGTAACCCTTTACGACGAGCTCCTCGTCACCTCCATATACGAGAAACATATCCTTAGTCCTTTTCAGGTACTTCAGGATGTTCTTGACCGCTGTCCAGTGTTCCATGCCGGGATTACTTTGGTACCTTCCTACCAAACTTACGGCAAGGTTTACATCAGGTCTGGTACACAGCATGGCATACATGATAGACCCTATGGCTGAGGCATAGGGGACGACACTCATCTTTTCTCTATCTTCTGCCGTGGTCGGACATTGAGCTGAGCTCAATTTCACACCTTGCAACACAGGCAAGAACCCCTTCTTGGACTGATCCATATTGAACTTCTTCAATATCTTATCAAGGTATGTGCTTTGTGAAAGACCTATGAGGCGTCTCGATCTATCTCTATAGATCTTGATGCCTAATATGTAAGCAGCTTCTCCAAGGTCCTTCATTGAAAAACACTTATTCAAGTAGGCCTTAATACTGTCCAAAAGTTCTATATCATTTCCCATCAAAAGTATGTCATCCACATATAATATGAGAAATGCTACAGAGCTCCCACTCACTTTCTTGTAAACGCAGGCTTCTCCATAAGTTTGTATAAACCCAAACGCTTTGATCATTTCATCAAAGCGAATGTTCCAACTCCGAGATGCTTGCACCAGCCCATAGATGGAGCGCTGGAGCTTGCATACCTTGTTAGCATTCTTAGGATCGACAAAACCTTCCGGCTGCATCATATACAATTCTTCCTTAAGAAAGCCGTTAAGGAATGCCGTTTTGACGTCCATTTGCCATATCTCATAATCATAGTATGCGGCAATTGCTAACATGATTCAGACGGACTTCAGCTTCGCTACGGGTGAGAAGGTCTCATCGTAGTCAACCCCTTGAACTTGTCGATAACCCTTAGCGACAAGTCGAGCCTTATAGATGGTAACATTACCATCCGCGTCCGTCTTCTTCTTAAAGATCCATTTATTCTCTATCGCTCGCCGATCATCGGGCAAGTCTGTCAAAGTCCATACTTTGTTTTCATACATGGATCCTATCTCGGATTGCATGGCTTCAAGCCATTTGTTGGAATCTGGGCCCGCCATTGCTTCTTCATAGTTCGAAGGTTCACCGTTGTCTAACAACATGATTTCCAGGACAGGGTTGCCATACCATTCTGGTGTGGAACGTGTCCTTGTGGACCTTCGAAGTTCAGTAGCAACTTGATCCGAAGTACCTTGATCATCATCATTAACTTCCTCTCTAGTCGGTGCAGGCACCACAGGAACATCTTCCTGAGCTGCGCTACTTTCCGGTTCAAGAGGCAGTACTTCATCGAGTTCTACTTTCCTCCCACTTACTTCTCTCGAGAGAAACTCTTTCTCCAGAAAGGACCCGTTCTTGGCAACAAAGATCTTGCCTTCGGATCTGAGGTAGAAGGTATACCCAATGGTTTCCTTAGGGTATCCTATGAAGACGCATTTTTTCGACTTGGGTTCGAGCTTTTCAGGTTGAAGTTTCTTGACATAAGCATCGCATCCCCAAACTTTTAGAAACGACAGCTTAGGTTTCTTCCCAAACCATAATTCATACGGTGTCGTCTCAACGGATTTAGACGGTGCCCTATTTAAAGTGAATGTAGCTGTCTCTAGAGCGTATCCCCAAAATGATAGCGGTAAATCAGTGAGTGACATCATAGATCGCACCATATCCAATAGAGTGCGATTACGACGTTCGGACACACCGTTACGCTGAGGTGTTCCAGGCGGCGTGAGTTGTGAAACGATTCCACATTTCCTTAAGTGCGTACCAAATTCGTGACTTAAATATTCTCCCCCACGATCTGATCGTAAGAATTTTATCTTTCGGTCACGTTGATTCTCTACCTCATTCTGAAATTCCTTGAACTTTTCAAAGGTCTCAGACTTGTGTTTCATCAAATAGACATACCCATATCTACTTAAGTCATCAGTGAGAGTGAGAACATAACGATAGCCACCGCGAGCCTCAACGCTCATTGGACCGCACACATCAGTATGTATAATTTCCAATAAGTTGGTTGCTCGCTCCATTGTTCCGGAGAACGGAGTCTTGGTCATTTTACCCATGAGGCATGGTTCGCACGTGTCAAATGATTCGAAATCAAGAGACTCCAAAAGTCCATCTGTATGGAGCTTCTTCATGCGTTTGACACCGATGTGACCAAGGCGGCAGTGCCACAGATATGTGGGACTATCATTATCAATCTTACATCTTTTGGTATTCACACTATGAATATGTGTAACATCACGTTCGAGATTCATTAAGAATAAACCATTGACCAGCGGGGCATGACCATAAAACATATCTCTCATATAAATAGAACAACCATTATTCTCGGATTTAAATGAGTAGCCATCTCGTATTAAATGAGATCCAGATACAATGTTCATGCTCAAAGCTGGCACTAAATAACAATTATTGAGGTTTAAAACTAATCCCGTAGGTAAATGTAGAGGTAGCGTGCCGACGGCGATCACATCGACCTTGGAACCATTCCCGACGCGCATCGTCACCTCGTCCTTCGCCAGTCTCCGCTTATTCCGCAGCTCCTGTTTTGAGTTACAAATATGAGCAACCGCACCGGTATCAAATACCCAGGAGCTACTACGAGTACTGGTAAGGTACACATCAATTACATGTATATCACATATACCTTTAGTGTTGCCAGCCTTCTTGTCCGCTAAGTATTTGGGGCGGTTCCGCTTCCAGTGTCCCTTTCCCTTGCAATAAAAGCACTCAGTCTCAGGTTTGGGTCCATTCTTTGGCTTCTTCCCGGCAACTGATTTACCGGGCGCGGCAACTCCCTTGCCGTCCTTCTTGAAGTTCTTCTTACCCTTGCCTTTCTTGAAACTAGTGGTTTTATTGACCATCAACACTTGATGTTCCTTTTTGATTTCCACCTCCGCTGATTTCAGCATTGAAAATACTTCAGGAATAGTTTTCACCATCCCCTGCATATTGTAGTTCATCACAAAGCTCTTGTAGCTAGGTGGGAGCGACTGAAGGATTCTGTCAATGACCGCCTCGTCCGGGAGGTTAATGTCCAGCTGGGACAAGCGGTTGTGCAACCCAGACATTTTGAGTATGTGCTCACTGACAGAACTATTTTCCTCCATCTTACAACTGTAGAACTTGTCGGAGACTTCATATCTCTCGACCCGGGCATGAGCTTGGAAAACCATTTTCAGCTCTTCGAACATCTCATATGCTCCGTGTTGCTCAAAACACTTTTGGAGCCCCGGTTCTAAGCTGTAAAGCATGCCGCACTGAACGAGGGAGTAATCATCAGCACGTGACTGCCAAGCGTTCATAACGTCTTGGTTCTCTGGGATGGGTGCTTCACCTAGCGGTGCTTCTAGGACATATGCTTTCTTGGCAGCTATGAGGATGATCCTCAGGTTCCAGACCCAGTCCGTATAGTTGCTGCCATCATCTTTCAGCTTGGTTTTCTCTAGGAACGCGTTGAAATTGAGGTTGACAAGAGCGCTGGCCATTTGATCTACAAGACATTTTGTAAAGGTTTTTAGACTAAGTTCATGATAATTAAGTTCATCTAATCAAATTATTTAATGAACTCCCACTCAGACAGACATCCCTCTAGTCATCTAAGTGATACATGATCCGAGTCAACTAGGCCGTGTCCGATCATCACGTGAGACGGACTAGTCATCATCGGTGAACATCTTCATGTTGATCGTATCTTCTATACGACTCATGTTCGACCTTTCGGTCTTCCGTGTTTCGAGGCCATGTCTGTACATGCTAGGCTCGTCAAGTCAACCTAAGTGTATTGCGTGTGTAAATCTGGCTTACACCCGTTGTATTCGAACGTTAGAATCTATCACACCCGATCATCATGTGGTGCTTCGAAACAACGAACCTTCGCAATGGTGCACAGTTAGGGGGAACACTTTCTTGAAATTATTGTGAGGGATCATCTTATTTAAGCTACCGTCGTTCTAAGCAAATAAGATGTAAAACATGATAAACATCACATGCAATCAAATAGTGACATGATATGGCCAATATCATTTGCTCCTTTTGATCTCCATCTTCGGGGCGCCATGATCATCATCGTCACCGGCATGACACCATGATCTCCATCATCATGATCTTCATCATCGTGTCTTCATGAAGTTGTCTCGTCATCTATTACTTCTACTACTATGGCTAACGGTTTAGCAATAAAGTAAAGTAATTACATGACGTTTATGTTGACACGCAGGTCATAAATAAATTAAGACAACTCCTATGGCTCCTGTCGGTTGTCATACTCATCGACATGCAAGTCGTGATTCCTATTACAAGAACATGATCAATCTCATACATCACATATATCATACATCACATCCTTTTGGTCATATCACATCACATGGCACATGCTGCAAAAACAAGTTAGACGTCCTCTAATTGTTGTTGCAAGTTTTTTACGTGGCTGCTATAGGTTTCTAGCAAGAACGTTTCTTACCTATGCCAAAACCACAACGTGATATGCCAATTTCTATTTACCCTTCATAAGGACCCTTTTCATCGAATCCGATCCGACTAAAGTGGGAGAGACAGACACCTGCTAGCCACCTTATGCAACTAGTGCATGTCAGTCAGTGGAACCAGTCTCACGTAAACGTACGTGTAAGGTCGGTCTGTGCCGCTTCATCCCACGATGCCGCCGAATCAAGATAAGACTAGTAACGGCAAGTAAATTGACAAAATCAACGCCCACAACAACTTGTGTTCTACTCGTGCATAGAAACTACGCATAGACCTAGCTCATGATGCCACTGTTGGGGAACGTAGCAGAATTTTTCAAATTTTCTACGCATCACCAAGATCAATCTATGGAGTCATCTAGCAACGAGGGAAAGGGCAGTGCATCTACATACCCTTGTAGATCGCGAGCGGAAGCGTTCAAGAGAACGGGGTTGATGGAGTCGTACTCGTCGTGATCCAAATCACCGATGACCAAGTGCCGAACGGACGGCACCTCTGCGTTCAATACACGTACGGTTGGGAAGACGTCTCCTCCTTCTTGATCCAACAAGGGAAGGAGAGGTTGATGGAGATCCAGCAGCACGACAGCGTGGTGGTGGAAGCAGCAGTGATCTCGGCAGGGCTTCGCCAAGCTCCAACGAGAGAGAGAGAAAGAGAGAGAGAGAGAGAGAGAGAGAGAGAGAGAGAGAGAGGTGTTACCAGGGGAGAGGAAGGCTCCAAGGACTTGGGGTGCGGCTGCCCTCCCTCCCTCCCACTATATATAGGGCCCCTGGGGGGCGCCGGCCCTAGGAGATGGGATCTCCAAGGGGGGGCGGCGGCCAAGGGGGACTTGCCCCCCAAGCCAAGTGGGGCGCCCCCCACCCCTAGGGTTTCCAATCCTAGGCGCAGGGGGAGGCCCATGGGGGGTGCACCAGCCCACCAGGGGCTGGTTCCCCTCCCACTTCAGCCCATGGGGCCCTCCGGGATAGGTGGCCCCACCCGGTGGACCCCCGGGACCCTTTCGGTGGTCCCGGTACAATATCGATTACCCCCGAAACTTTCCCGATGGCCGAAACTGGACTTCCTATATATAAATCTTCACCTCCGGACCATTCCGGAACTCCTCGTGACGTCCGGGATCTCATCCGAGACTCCGAACAACTTTCAGGTTACCGCATACTAATATCTCTACAACCCTAGTGTCACCGAACCTTAAGTGTGTAGATCCTACGGGTTCGGGAGACACGCAGACATGACCGAGACGATTCTCCGGTCAATAACCAATAGCGGGATCTAGATACCCATGTTGGCTCCCACATGTTCCACGATAATCTCATCGGATGAACCACGATGTCGAGGATTCAATCAATCCCGTATTCAATTCCCTTTGTCAATCGGTACGTTACTTGTCCGAGATTCGATCGTCGGTATCCCAATACCTCGTTCAATCTCGTTACCAGCAAGTCACTTTACTCGTACCGTAATGCATGATCCCGTGACCAAACACTTGGTCACATTGAGCTCATTGTGATGATGCATTACCGAGTGGGCCCAGAGATACCTCTCCGTCATACGGAGTGACAAATCCCAGTCTCGATCCGTGTCAACCCAACAGATACTTTCGGGGATACCTGTAGTATACATTTATAGTCACCCAGTTACGTTGTGACGTTTGGTACACCCAAAGCACTCCTACGGCATCCGGGAGTTACACGATCTCATGGTCTAAGGAAATGATACTTGACATTGGAAAAGCTCTAGCAAACGAACTACACGATTTTGTGCTATGCTTAGGATTTGGTCTTGTCCATCACATCATTCTCCTAATGATGTGATCCCGTTATCAATGTCATCCAATGTCCATAATCAGGAAACCATGACTATCTGTTGATCAACGAGCTAGTTAACTAGATGCTCACTAGGGACATGTTATGGTCTATGTATTCACACATGTATTATGATTTCTGGATAACACAATTATAGCATGAATAACAGACAATTATCATGAACAAGGAAATATAATAATAATCATTTTATTATTGCCTCTAGGGCATATTTTCAACAGAGGCAGCATCAAGATATGCTCAGAATGCGCCGTCGATTGATGTAGGAGCAAGATGACTTCGGCACCTCCAAAATTTTGAGTGTTAATTTATCTTTCTATTTTAATGTGTTTGTAAGTGCATGTAATACTTAATATATGACCTTCGCAACAACAAAATCTTTAAGAGTATTTCAAAAATCTTTTGAGTTAAAGAGGCTCTTATAGCCTTACTAGGAACCCGGCATTGTTCTGGGAATAGGTAATCCTGCCCGAATCCCATCGTCTACTTGGCAAATTGGCACAGTAATGTCAGTACACTACAAAAACTCCATGATCAACAAGTTAGCGGAGATGACAAGCTAGAAGGAAAAGTCAAGAGAGAGAAACCATTAGGTAGAGGGATGAGTGAGCTAGTCCGCCATTGACCATTAAAAGTCTGTCTCTTCGACAACTAAAATTGCCATAAAAACGTTTAATTTGCTACGGTCCAAATCAAAACATTCAGGATTTACCATTTTCGTAAACTCATGAAGGAAATATAATCTAAGAGATCATAAATTTCCACCAAAACCTGTTATGACTGTTTTGGGCCTACACTAACTCTTTCTTTTCTGCTAAAAGTTTATTTTATTTTTATTGAAATATTTATTTTTTGTAGTTTATATATAACTAGTACAATGCCCGTGCGTTGCCACGGGCCTTTTAATTCTTTATTCTGATTGCACATATATACATGTATTATTGTATATAACTCGGCGAATTTTAGGCCCCTTCAAACAACACCACGTCGGCAATTTTGTCAAAGGATTCCTTTTGAATGTTGACATAATACATCTTCATCTCTCTCATACTCTGCAAAAATAAGCATATATGAAAATTCATCTTATATATTATCATATCCAACAAGTATTACAGAAGAACCATTATTTGTACAAATCTCTTCCAATTGTGTAAGACTTCAATGAGTTTTCAGGCCGCCCATCATAAAGCTTTGTGAGTTGACACTTTCAAAGCATCATCCGAAGTCATAGTTCTTATCTCCAATCTACAAAAGGGAATATATAAACACATATTTGAAAAAATCAGATAAGCCCATATACAATATATATTCATTTGTCAGCTGCTCGCTTTGAGCAAGTGATATTTCTCTCACAGCAAACAAATATTTTCCCCTAAAAACACAAACGACAACATATTTTCTTCTCATCTTATAATAAACAAAACAGTTCACTCTCTCACTCTCACCGCACGACACATGCACATCTCATTCCCCCGGACTGCTCTCCACGTCACCGTGTCGACCCGGACTGCTCTCCACGTCACCGTGTCGACGCCGCCATCTCTCCCCACCACGGCCTTTTGCTGCCGCCTTCCCTCGACGCCATGTCATTCATCCCACACCTTCCTCTCACTGCCATCTCTCCTTCCCTCCACTGTGTCGCCCGCCCCCTCCTCTCCTCTCCACGACGTCCCAGCCCAATTCCCGGTGCCAAGGAATGCACATCGCTGTAGCTGAGGGCGACCACCACAGTGTGTTTTTGCTGCCAAGTTATATGAAATGATATATATCATGCGATCCTTTTGCCTCTTTTAAAATAAAAAAAAGACTCGTGTCAAGGTATGTGCCCGCGAGTTGCCATAACACCAAACTTTATTGAGGCAATAAGAGAAGCATAAGGGGACAAATCCCAGAGAAAATGAAATAACCAAAAGAAGATTATGTTTTGGTTATGAAGCATAGACAAGGTCATCCACGAGGTGCCCCACACCGCCTCGCTCTCCATGGTAACTGTCTATCAGCTCAAACCAGACAACCGCCATTCAGCAAATCATGGATCTAGTGTGGGTTAACTCCCTCATTGTGATAAAAAAAGGTATGGACCACTCCTTTGCCGTGCACTCTTCCTTGTTCACATTCTCCTTTCATTCACCCCTCTGCATCAAGTGCCGACAACAATAGTGGCAACGGAGCGGCTGCGGATTCTTTCCATATCTGAGCACAATAAGATGGCCCTCAACCAGATTTGATTGGACTTGACACCCATGATTAGAAGGCTATCATCAACTTACTCACCGAGGTACCATCTGATGACAACAACATAATAAAATTCATTTCTTGCCGAGCTATGTCCCGTAGCAATTTCCTGACAAGCACTCAATCATAAGGACAAGTCAAGACATAACAACATATTGGCTATGCATTTCTAAAAATCTACAATACACATACCATGGTCATAATATGTGATGTCGTCTCTTTTTTCCCTTTCATATTTTTAACACCGAGTTAAAATATTCCCTTGCCTCCAATGTCATTGTGACAGTTGCAATGCTCCATGTTGTGTCTCAATGTTGTCACACAATAGGGTCCTCTATTAGATGAATTTTGATAAAGAAAGTTGGTTTGGTTATATCTTTGTAGTTTCTTATATACAAAAACTACCGTAACAAGATAAATAAGTAGAAAATTATTCTATTATTCTACACTATCGACCCTAGGCAATTAGCATCATTTAAACGGTAAAATAATGCATTTCGTTAACTTGTGATGGTCAGTAAAATAATGCATTTTGATAACTTGTGAAAATAATCAGAAAAATATCATGTTTTTCTTACTCGATAAATGGCGATGCATGTGGAGTGCACACAATCACTGAACAACCTTGGTCAAGCAACCTAAATAAAAAGTAAAAGCACCATAGTTTCTAGGAAATGACTTCAGCTCATTCATATGAAAGCATGTTTAGAAGATAGAAGTATATGAGCGCACCTGGCCATAAATTCCCTCGAAGAGAAAGGAATTATGACTGAAACATGAAGCTAGCATATGGACATCGATGATTAAATAATGAGGAATGCACTCAAGAGAAAGGAATAAAATGTTGAGTTTTTGCTTACAAGGGCAATAATTCAGATCATGTGACTTCCACTTATAATTAGCAAGAAACTTTGCATCAAACATGGCCATCAGATATGAAGTGATTATTATCGGAAAACCAGGACCAACAGTTTTGGGCATGTAGTTTCTCGTTAGCTCTGTCCGAGCCACTTTATCTCCATGATAAATCAGACCATTTAGAGAAGGAGCAAACCTGAAATTAAGTATTCCACATAAGATAGCAAACAAACTAAGCACAGTGAAGGACAACTCTGGATGCTTTACCTCATTGTGTCGTTCAACCAGTTTGACAGGGTGGAAGGAAGAGCAATAACCATGTATGGACGATACAGACCATTCCCTTTAAGATGAGCAAGAAATGCAATTGTCTAAATTGTTTTTCCAAGGCCCATTTGATCACCCAGTATCCCATTAAGCCCATTTTGCCACTGTGATATTAGCCACTTAACGCCCTTTATCTGGTAAGATTTCAACTTCCCCCTCTCAATAACGAACAAGGCTGGCTTGCTCTCTTTCCCACTGTTCTTATTCTGTTAGAGTACCATCATCAGCAGAACGATCTTCACAAGATTTTGTAAGCATGTCTGCCACTGTGGTTTTAGCCTTCGTCTGAACAACATTTTATTTCCAGTAATTAGATATAACATAAGGTCTAATTGAGGAAATGAGTTGCTTTCCCTATATATTCTTCTAACTAATAACAGAACAAGATAACACTCAGAATGATGGGCCATCTCATGGAAAATATTAAAATAAATGTTATTCAACTGACATTAACAAGTCCAAGTCAAAGTAATTTAAACCTTAGAACATCTTGAATAGTCCATTTAACCAAGATTTGTAACCTTTCGTTAAGAAAGATGCTACTAATAAAAAGGAAGTCGGGAATTTTTGATGAGTAGACATTATGAGATCAAGCTCCCCCATCTAAAGTTAATTCACGAGGAAACAACGACCAGATGAGGTAAATACACTCACTTTCAAAGTAGGTCAATGACAAACATCCCGTCTCTTCCTTGCCGAGCTACCCTCAGTAAAAACTACCCTGTTCATCATGTTGACAGGCTTCCTCTCACTGCAAATCCAACACGATTCAACCTCTTCCTAACTAAGCAACAAATTTATACATTACCTTAGAGAACAGGCAATAGCATGTCATATCATGTTTGTGTAGGTAGGTAAAATTCACTAAATGATGATATTATAGAACCAAATTCTGTAAAGAACAAAAAAACAGACATGGGAGCAATCACCATCGACCAGCCAAGAAAATGTCGATCGCCTTGGTCCCGGAGTGTACAATACAGACTGTTAGCAGTGGCAAAGGTCCATTGAAGGTGTCTGTGAGCCAGAAGAGATAAGTGCCATGTAAACTGACACAAACTTACAGTGAGTGGAGCACGGCAAGCTAGATGATGTTCCGACGAGATTGGCTGGGTCGGCAATTTTGATTTGCTGAGTCAGAGATTCGATCGAGGGGCTTTATGGCACGCCAGAAGAGGGATGGCACCCTGGCAGCGAGCTGTATCAGTTCTCCGGCGCGGACATAGCACCCCATGGCCGCGAGCTGGATCAGTTTACCGACATGGCAAATCACAGCTTTTGCTCCATTCTGGCGTTTGTGCTGGAGGACGAAGTGGTGAAGACACGAACGTGGTGGGTATGAACTGCAACACAAATTCGACAGCCAACAACAAAGGGAGCACATCTCTGAAGTAAAACAAATACACGATGCAAACAAATACATGGGAGCAAATAAAACATGTACGCATTAAGATTTAATTTGTATTTTGTCTTCTATCACTTTGGCGATCGCTTCAAAAGTATTTATCTTCGATCATAGTAGTACTTTGACTTCAAGGAACTGACACTAATACAATCAGACCTATGTAGCCTGGATGAACCCCAACTCTGTTTGATTCATCGTTTGACATCCAATTAAGATAAAAATTAATCTAGACCTACAGCTCGAATAAGCTAAATTAGAGCACTGAGTGAGCACTGCACCAGCAATCATCGTCCAAGACCATGACCAAAATGTTCAGAATTTTCTTGCTTTTTCCTCCTCACTCTGGCAATTATTCAGATTTCTTTCAGAATTAATGATCACAGCAGATTTCTTTAGAAGAAAAACATGTGTGCATCCTTTCGGTAATATACATGAAAGGCAAAAGTTCAGAATGATAAAAATTTATATTTTATTTACCTAGTAAGAAAATAGAGTTCCCATATTTTGCTGGATGAAATCTGAAGTAGTCCCTCCATATCAGCTCAAATAATACCCTGAAACCATTGCCATGTCAGGAATAGCAGTCCAGTATGAATTAGAGCATTATGTATACAAGACTTCAAACATGGAATTGAGCTTAGTCTTTCCGTTTTAGTATAAGATGATTGTCTTCCTAAAAAACACAATTTAGCACACTTCCCAATAACACCTCCTATGTCCTCTCAAGTTTCTCTAGCTCCACATCAACCCAATTAACATACTTGCCTACATAGAAGCATGGCGATATTTCATATTAAAGCTAATTAAAAGAAGAGAGCAAAATTCACGACAATATCACACTACCACCTGCCATTTTTCGGTAAGATGCCATCAGTCAAAGCATGCAGATCAGAGTCCTTCTCTCTATCATAACTAATTCTAAAAATTAGCATAAGTCTAAAAGCTTTCGAGGTGGTATGTTAAAAAGAGGGAGAGAGAGAACAAGGTAATAGACAAAGAACAGTTACACCCATTGACTGGTTTTACCTGTAGTCAAAATTAGGGAAAATATAATGAAGAGAATTCACTACTAAATCCACAGTGGTGATATCTATTACAGAAGTATCCACCAAGTGGTCGTGTTGAACCTGTAAGCCAAAACAGGGGTCAAAAAAGTGAAAGACAGACAACATGCTGGTGAACTCTGCTGTCATAATTGAAGAGTTCAAACTTAACATAAGTGAACGAATGAACTGCAGTCTTTTCTTATATAATAACAACAATCTTGACAGCAACTTTTTTCCCATCATGTGTTGTGGACGCATGGACTTGCACAAGAAAAGCACTTGCAAGCAGGACAATGAAGAATTATGCAAAAACCTACACCAACGGGAATAGGGGAAAGCCAAATTTTATGTCAGAGTTTCTTCTAAGCTAAAAACAAGCTGAGCATAAATCCAGGTTCTGATTCAAGGTGAATACTCTGTTGGCCAACAACTGAACTAAGCACACTCAGTCTGATTGTTTGGTTTTGCTAATCAATACAACAACGAAGTTAGTTCAGAAGGGTGTAAGACAATGCCGTGATGCAATGAAGGAACTAAGAGTTTGTGGCAATTCTCCATTCTCTTTCTTGATGACTCCGCGGACGACCTCTTGAGCATCGGCGCCCTCATCGTCTGCACATACACCTGTGGTAGTACAAGCAAACAAGCAGCTGTTCCACAGCCACAAAATTATGCAATCTTACCACAGATGAATCCAAAGTGAATTCAGGCGTATCCTCACAGAGTTAGGAATTCCTTTCCGTACCAGTTGTGCGATGTGCTGGCCGAGCTTGATGTAGATGTTGCCGTTGCGAAAGCAGAGCTCCTGGAGTCGGTTGGCGGAGTGGCCGCCCTGCGTGCACCCACTTTGTAGGAAGGGAGGAGACATGCAATCGGAGAGGAGAGGGATGCGGGCGCCGCCAGGCCGCTGGATCGCGCGTGGCCGCGTTCGCCGGATCCCACCCCGCGTGCGCCCACTTCGTGGTTAGGGAGGCGACGTGTGACCAGAGAGGCCAGGGATGTGGGCGACACCGGGCCTCTGGATCGCGTGCGGCCGCGTTCGCCGGAGCCCGCACCGCGTGCGCCCACTTTGTGGTTAGGGGGGAGACCGGTCTGGCCGGAGAGGAGGGGGAGCGGGCATCCTTCGCCGGTGGCCGCCCACGCTCGAGGGAGGGGTAGCGGCGGCGGGGAACCCTAGGCAGAAGATCGAGAGGCGGCGGCGAAGGGATGGAGCGGCGCCGGCTTTGATGTGGGAGGGCGGCGGCGAAGGGATGGAGCGGCGGCGGCGAAGGGATGGAGGGCGGCGGCGGGCGAATGAGGGCAGAGAGTCGTGCGTGCGACTATTTCTCGCTCGAGGGCAGGAGACCTCCCTCGTACGTGCGGGCGATTGGTTTAGGATTTTTTTTCGCTGCTTAATTTTCGCCGGTTTTTTTTTCTGGTTAATTTTCGTTCGTGTCAGTTCGATGCGACGGGAGGTTGGGCGCGTGGGGGAGGGGGCGGGACTCGATGGTGGGGTTTTTTTTGGTTTTTCACGGCTGAGAGGGAGGTGAGAGGAAGTACAAAAAAATACAAAAAAAACCGGGTGAGGTGGGACGAAAATAAAACCCGAAACGCGACCTACCAACTGAGACATTAGGATAAACTAGAAGAACGCCCGTGCGTTGCAACGGGGCCACATTAACTTTAAGAGTTCAATATTAATCATGTTAATAATACATTTAATATTCTCATACATATCAAGTGACACTGGCGATCTTTTTTTTAATTTAGCAACGGACTCAGTTGCAACGGGCTCTTTATACATATCGGACAACTCGCTACTGCTTAAACTATAACTATGGCTACCAATATTTTTTTGTCAATTTAGCTCAGCAATAGTGCCTGGCTTAATAGACTGCTTTGCATTCACCCCTTAGAAGACAGAGAGAACCAACTCAACATGTCAGAAGATTAACAGAAATTCCATTTGTATTGTATGAACATATAGCAGGAGCACCAACACATAGATCAGCAGAGAGCAGAGCACAGCATGCGCACACTCGGGCCATCTATATCATACACACATCAACGCACACACGCATCACGCTGGCATACACATACAGAAAAGCAGGCACACACGCATCATGCGCATTGGCTGGTGCGACGCATGCAGAGCAAGTACGTACGCACGGAGAGTAAGCTAGCAAGCACGCACGCGTCCAACCCCGCCCCTGCATGCGCTGGCAGGAGGTGAGGCAGCAAGGAAGACTGCACATTGAAGCTGTCCATGCAAGGCTGGAGGTGCTGGGCCGGCGACGGCGGTGTCGGGACGGCGCTTGATTCGTTCCTGGTGGCGTGGAGCTTGGGGCGGCAACGCGGCGATAGCTAGTGCTCGGGGATGGGGGTTTGGGGCGGGGGCAGTCGACCCGATGGCTGGCGAGTTAACGGGCTCGGGCGGCTGGAAATTCGGCGGGTGGCGGCGGCACAGCGCGAGGATGGGACAGGCGGAAAACCTAGCGGGCGTTCAACTACCAATACCCACGCCTTTTTTTAGGGGAATTGCTTGTGAAAATAACATGCGACGACGACTTAGCGAGCGGATCCCCTTAAAAAAGACATAGCGAGCAGATTCCCTTAAAACTGGTAGGAACGGATACAATTGATGACGTTGATAAATAGTGGTGAATGTTGGCCTAATTTACTATCATCATGCATGAAAACGAATCATCAAGAAAAGGAATATTTCCTATTACTATATTCATAGGAAGCTTTCTAATCTCTGCTACCAAACAGTTTCTGCCCAAACAAGAAAGAAAAGTTATGGACGTGATTCGGAAGGAAACAAACGTTATGAAGATTAATTAATTTAGATTTAATCTTTAGAGATTGATTGTAATTGATTCTTTTACATAAAGACATTACTAAATAATTTGCATCAGTATGGAAAATTCTGATCCGTTTAGTTTTCTTCGTTGTGTGAGAGGGTGAAGTGAAAATAAACCGATGAAGTGAGAGAGGCGACGAAGAAAATCTACGACGGTTAACCTACAAAAAAACCGGACGAAAGTGGTGGGACGAAAAAAAACCTGGAAGCGAGACTACCAACTGCTCTATTAGGAGTAAAGAAAAATATCTTCTTATCTCCTTTTGCCCGTACCTTTCTTGCATCTTCCTCCTCGAGTCCCTCTGACCTCTGCCAATCCAACCCAGCACGGCCTCCGCATCGCCTGCCCTACAGCCGCCGCCGCGCCATCGCAGCCTACCGTCCCGGCCGACGCTTTCAACCCCCCCACCCCCACCCCAAGGCCTCTCACGCGCGTCGCCGTCATCACCGCTCCCGATCTCCGCATCGCGAGATCGCGTTCCTGCTGTCTCCACCTCGTCCGCAGTCTCCGGTCATTGAGCCTTTGAGGTATGAGCTTGGTTTCATCCAGTGATTAGTCAAACCCCGCCGGCCTCCAGAATTTCTGGGTGCAGCGGTGCGCACCCGGCAGATCTGCCCCTGCTCTTACGATTGGTTTGGGAGACCTGTCCATGTCTTGCTGCTATGATTCTGCCCGTAGGAAAGGGGTCCTGTTTAGACTAATAAAAGTCGCCCTTTTGCCGTGTCTTTATAGCTATATAATTGAAGCAAATGAGTACGGTGCCTTTTGTTTCTTTAGGTTGTGGATTACTTTTTGATTTGGACCTTTGGTTCCGTATATCATCCTCGTATCCGTGCAAAAGTACGTCACTTCATAGTGTTCGTAGCTTCAGCTTAATGAGAATTAGGGAGATGGTTATAGAGGTGCTTCCCATATCAATGCAGTTTATGCTTTATAAATCATCTGTTTGTTGTAGACTTGTAGATCATCTGTTTGAGTAGTATCGTAGCGTCATGTTTATGTTTCAAAGCCTGCCTGTCTGCTCAAAGAATGAAGAAATCGATTTGCATTTACCTGTTCTGTGTTTCATCTTGGAATATACAGCTCAATAGTTGCTTATGACGTTTCCTTTGCAATAATACTGAAGTCTTTGGTGTTTTTTTCTCTCTGAGAAAGTCCTGATTGTTTGTGTTCATGGACATATCCATTGGCATTCTGGTAGCTGGTTTGAATTATTCTGCACCCTAACATTGTATGTTGGATCAGTAACATATCTAGATGATAGTACTGCAGTCCTGCCAGGGCATACATGCAGATCAGATGTGTTAGTTCCTTTTTTATTTTTTGCCTCCCATGTTTTTTGTGCTAGATGTGCTCTCAGAAATATGAGCCCTGAACATGGTTCTTTTTGGTTTTCTGTTATGGGCCAACTATCTTCCCATGAATGATTAGATGCAACAGGGACTTATACTACTCGCCATAATCCATGGTGTAGCATGATACCTGTTATGTGATAACGTGTTAGCCTTTTTCTTTTAGTACAGTATAAATTAAGCTTCTAACTAACGCTGTATGTTTGATTCCTCATTAGTTAGTACTGAAGCAATATATAGTGTTGTTATAAGTCGTCCTTTTCTATGTAGCGAGATTATGACTGTTTAAAATGCCTGGAAATTTTGTTGGGGTTGATTGTTTCTTACTTTCTTGGTGCCGCGTTGATAAGATATTTCTACTTTCTAATGAAACTCTGGGTGTTGCTTTGTAGCACTAGTCACTCAAGGTTTTGACCATGATGTAAGTTGAAACAGATTATGATTTTTCATTTCACATTTTCTAACTATTGTTCATTCCATTGCAGTTACTGGCAGTTTCAGCTAGACAATAATCATGAGTCTTGCTTGTCTCGTATGCCATGGCATGAACAGCCCCTCACACTCTCTTAGAAGCTACTCGGTGTCGAGTTCAGAGGAGGACAACCGATGTGGAGCTGTTGTTTCCTGCTTAACTCGGAGAGTAACGCCGGCTGGATCTGCTAGTGTTGGGACATCAAAGGTGACCCCCTTTCCATCCATAGCGGCTGGTCAAGGCACCGAGGGCACTCCTCGCCTTCAACGAAGCCGTGCTGTGTCCAGGGACCTTGTCAGAGACTGGAACTTTGATGAAGCCGTAGTTGCAAACTAGATTAGGCGTCAGCTGTTCCCAGTTGGATTCCGCACTCTTACTTATTCAGGAGGAGACTCCATCAATTTGGTGTACATTTTTTTGCTAGTATACTCTATGTCTATCAGTACTTTTCAGTTGAGACTATCGGTCTATGCTCACTTCTCATGAGCAGTTTGTGGCTTGGTAACATATGAAGGCCAACCTGTGTAGATAGAATAAATTTTAGGGTATTTTTCCTATTTCTAAAAGTGGATATGCTATCCTGTACTTCCTGTATATTATGAAATATCTAATTTCCTATAATTGCTGGGAAAATGGCCACTGGGATTTTCATGCGTTGCGGTTGGCATTTCTTTGCCACATGATAACACTGCAGTGGTCAATTGTATCAGCTATTTCTCTTGTGCACAAAACTTGCGTAAAAATTCATCAGCATGCTATATTTTCATTGATAAAATGCTGAAAAGCAAGGATGTTAAGTACTTCTCCATAAATGATTTACAAGGTCTTTTCCACCCAAATCAGTGAACATCAATTATTTCCCATCTTAGGTTGTCGAAGCAACATATTATTTTCATTTCTGACCTGCAGGTAAAGACAATTACATTACACCAAATGAAAAGTTTGAAACAAAGCAAATCGCTCGCAAGTTCACAACCAAGAAAATGGTGAACTATCTGTTGTACAACAATGGCATGTTTTCCTATTTTCCCAATGGGCATGCTTTTAATATAATGCTGGCGAAGATGCCTTCAGCACGCTATTTTTTATTGAACCGCGGCAGGGGCCTTGAGCAGAGCCATTGCGTCTTTTATCTTCTCCATCGCAGATTGTAGCGTTGACAGTGCAGCAGCGTAGGAGATACGAATGCCCTTGTCATCCCCAAATGCATCTCCAGGGACAAGCGCGACCTGTGATGCAAGAGAAAACACCTTAGATACCCACCTACCCATTGATCTTGTTTATGTCGACTGACGCACTCGAAATGGGTGTAACCGTCACCTGTGCTTTCTCTAGCAGGAACATGCAGAGGGTCTCAGAGTCCTTGATAGTGCCAAAACCCTCTACCTCGGATCCGTAGTAGGAGCTGAAGTCGAGGAACAAATAGAAAGCACCCTGAAAATTGCGAAGCTTAGCTACCTTCCTGATATAGATATGTCACATAGTCGCGTCGCAGTCGAGAGGCTTACCTGAGGTTCTGATATTTTTACCCCTGGCAGTTCCCTGAAACTTCTTACAAGGTAATCCCGGCGCTCCTGGAATGCTTTGACCATGGTTGAAACTGCTTCACCGCCGGCATAACCAAGGTTCAAGGCTGCAAGCCCTGCCTTCTGCGATATACTACTGGCACCAGATGTGTACTGTGTAGTAAACAACTCACTATTATCAGGACAATTAAAAAAAAAATCAAGACTGGATATATGTGAGCCAATTTCTACAACATCATCAGGAACTGTCATCATTGGGGATCAAAATAAGTTCTGCAAGACTATGATTGCTATCTTTATATTAATTACAGTAAGTAAAGATGGTGGTACTGGACCTAATGGTGGCTGATGTTTAAATAATTTAGAGACTCAGGGCTGCACTCTACTACCAGTGAATTGAGCACTTTCGGGTACAGTGTTGCTGAATTAAGGATGTAAAGACAAACTTAGGATCTCTGGTGAGCTGGGCCTACCTTTCTAACCATCAGCAAAGAAAAAAAGGGGGTGATAACTAAAATAGGGAATTAGGAAGTTGCAACATTCTATAGCAGATATAGTAGCACAAAATGATTCAGATGAAAGAAAAGAGAGACAAATACTCACCTGGCTTTGGATCTTTCCACAAGCTGAGACAAAATGTTTAGGGGCAGCTAAGTATCCAAGTCGCCAGCCAGTCATAGCAAAAGCCTATAAAAATTTTGTTCAGTAAATATCAAGATATTCCAACTTGAGCTAGATCATGCATATCTAGAGAACATGGACATCTGTTTCTTCAGTTATCAAGTCTTAATTGAAAGAACACCTAAATTTATACTCCCTCCTCTTCTTTATGCAAGGCATATTTTGATTACTCAAATCCAAGCATTGACGAATACTTGATCTAATAATATGTGGGTTATGTTCCACAAAATTGTTATTTATTGCATTCATCATCACAAAGAGAGAATAAAATAAAAACAACCGTGTTACCTTAGAAAATCCATTTACAGTTAATGTTCGGTCATACATTCCAGGTAATGCAGCAAAGCTTGTGTGTTTAGCAGGATGATAGATAATATGCTCATAGATCTCATCAGATAGAACCTGCAAAAATGGTTAAAAGCACGACACATCAAAAATAGTGATGAACTGCTGACACAAAAGATCTTGAATAATCTGAATAACATACAAAAGGTCAAAGTGCAGACCAGGAGCCTAGGATACTTCTTGACTATAGCAGCAATCTCCTCAAGCAGCTCCTTAGGATACACAGAGCCTGTTGGATTAGATGGAGAGCATAGAATCAAGAGCCTTGATTTTTCAGTGATCACTGAGGCAAGTGACTCTGGCTTTAGCAGGAAATTGTCTGATATGCTTGTCGGGAGGATCACTGGTGTTGCACCAGCCAACCTAGCCATTTCAGGATAGCTGACCCAAAATGGTGCTGGTATCAAAACCTAAAATAAGATAAAACTCAACATTTTCAAAGAATGGGGTGCAAATCAATGCAGTGCTAAGAATAGTAAGATGATATAATTATATGGCTTGTTTACTCCAGATTAAGCTATAAATATCTGCAGTTCAAATAAGAAAAATCAAGCAATCAGTTAGGCTTGTAACCTGCAGGGATATTTTCTAAAATAAAAGATTAGTTTTTCAGATAATGGAAGAGAAGCCTCCCCTGGCCCCTGCATCCGAAGATACACACAGCCCCAAATTTTATTTTATTTTTGAAGAGAGGCAAAAGATTTGACTCATTCATTAAATAAGAGGAATAGAGTTTATGGTCGTGTTACAACTTACAACACAGACAGTGCCGCAACAACCCAAATAAAAGTGACCAACTACTCTCGCGTCATCAGGTATCCCAAAATTATTACAAAGCTCTTTACAATATCAAGGAGCCAAAAGGAAGTGACAAACTACAAAGAATGTGACAAAACAGAAATTTATAAGATAGGATCATACATAAAATATTACTATTACATTGGTAAGGGCATTTTATCTAAATGGCTCAGTAGAGATAGGATCACACAAACAATAAGGAGACACAATAATGACAAGGCATGGAAGACCCAAACAATATTTGCGGTTTAACAAAAAAAGAATGAAGCAATCCGCTAACTTTTATGGGCTGGGAACGACAAAATGACTGCAGGATAAGCACTTGGTGCTGCTATTTTCATGGTATGGCACTTTATGAAATATATTTCTCCTAACAAATTGCAGTGTGCAGAGATGATAACTTTACCTCATCACCAGGTGAGCAGACAGCAAGAACAGCTTGTGTAATGCACTGCTTAGCTCCATTGCTCACTAGCACCTGATCTGGGCTGTAGGTTAGACCATTCTCCTCTGCATATCGATAACCAAACAACAAGGAAGTCAATTAGACTACTTATCCAATCTGAATATTCTGCAAACAAGAAATTGATCCGGGCGCACGCACCCTGAAGCTTGTTGCAGATGGCTTTCCTCAGCTCCATAGTCCCTGCATTAGGTGTGTACCTTGTAGACCCATCCCTGATTGCATTTATCCCAGCCTGGGCGAAAAACAAAATTTAAATGCTGAATCCAATTTTACTACTCTGAAGTCTGCTACTGTATTATATAAGAGGAAAATTGGATTCAGAATGCATTAAATTTTGCTACTCCGGCTGGCAAAATTTGAATGCTGAATGAATCCAATTTTGCTACTCTGAAGCCTACTAGTATTATATGTAAGAGGGAAATGATAGTACAAGAACAGCAGGCGTGCCTGTAGAATGCATTACTCTGAAGTCTACTGTATTAAGTTTCAATGAGACAAAGGGGAATTTGAAGCGAGCTAACAATCTCTTTTGTCGCTCAATACAGTTAATCTGACTGGTAGTTTGACTGCTATCGTTCGCGATCCAAGTCATGTCGCTAAGATCCAAATCATTCCGCGATCCAGGCACCAGGAACGGGGCGGAGGACAGTTACTTGATTTCCTCCCCGTTTCCCATTGCAAAAATAAATAAATAACAAGAACGGCGGTCACCTCCGCGATCACCGCCGGCGTGTCGAAGTCGGGCTCCCCAGCGGCGAGTCCGATGACGGGCACCCCGGCCTGCCGCAGCGCGCTGGCCATGTCGGTGATGGCCATGGTCTTGGACGGCCGCAGCGCGCTCACCCGCGGGCTGATGGACGTGTCCACCGCCTCCGCCTGCGCCCTCACCGCCGCCATCCTGAACCTCCCCGCGGACGCCCTGCAACCAGAGAAGCAAGCAAAATCAAATCTTTACCCCCAACGGCAGCGGACAGATGAATCGGGATGGGCAGAGCTGCGGAGGGGCCGCCGCGACTCACCTGGAGAAGGAGAGGGAGCCTGCGCCCGGGGAGGGCTTGGTGGGGAGGGTGAAGGACGAGGAGGGGGACGAGGAGGACGGGGTGGAGAGGGAGGAGAACGCCATTGGAGCTGTCTGTTTACCTTGCTGGTGCGTGAAGTTGCAGGTTCTTCAGGCTATATTTTGGGGGGGCGGCGAGGGGAAGGTGGGGGTGGGGGTAGGTGGGCGGCGACCGGAGTTTTGCGGGCCTGCTGCTTGGGGTTGGCTGCTGTCAAAAAGAAAAGAAAAGATGGTTGTTGGCTGTCAACGTGATCAATGACGAAAGTTATATCGGATGAATTCACTTTCGGAATGTAGTGAAAAATCGTATTTCTAAGTTTCAAAACTTAGGAAAGAAAATCATGCTTAGTTTCAAAAACTTAGGAAAATTCCATGTATAAAGGTATTGGGTGGAAATTTACCTACGTTAAATTTCATTAAAAAAAGACTGATCATTTCTGACATGTGTAAAGATGAGAAAATGCGGAAGCTACAGTAGTTGTGACTACACCCAATACATGAACTATTCGCAAAAAATAGACTTATGAAAATTATTTTTCACTAAGTTCTAAAAGTGGGTCATATGTTACCCCAGTTTTTTAAAATGCATATACTAGATTAATGGCAGACATGTAAGCTCTACGGCCCACGGTGTAGTCGTAATATATCATTCATAATCTTTGCAAGTGTGTTTAGCATCGAGCTTTTTTGTATAATTGTGGTATGCTAAATTGTTCTGAGAAGTCGAGTAATTAGTTGTTCAATTATCTGGTAATCAATTTAATGTACATATTCTTTGTTGACGAACACATGTGACGAAACGTGAGAGAACGAACTATTATTGGTTCAATTTGTTTATATCTACCTTGTTTATGAAGAGATCAACACAGTTGTCTAAATTATTAGTGCAAAGCTAAAAAAGTAAAGTACACTAAACAACACTCTTAAAAAATTATGTCTGAACCTCGGTGTAACTTTGTGTTGCAAAGCTAGGTTCGAGCAACAGGTGTGTAGATGTAACGTGGGTCCGGAAACTCAACAAGAGACTTATCGAGACCCCTTCCTCGTTCCCTCCACCCCTTCTCTCACCATCCCCCGTCTTCATTGGCGGTGAGTGCTACTTCTTGAGTTTGTGTTGTTTTTTTCCTTAAAAAAGAAAGGGTGATGCAGCACAATAGAGATAAGTATTTCTCTCGGTTAAGAACCAAGGTATCAATCCAGTAGGAGAAGAACGCGCGAATCACCAATACCTGTACAAACAATCAAACACTTGCACCCAACGCGTTAAAGGGGCTGTCAATCCCTTCACAGTCACTTGCAAATGTGAGATCTGATAGAGATAGATAAATAAAAGATCAAATATTTTTGGGTCTTTTGGTTTATAGATCTGAAAATAAAAGATTGTAAAATATTATATCGGAAACTAATATGATGGAAAATAGACCTGAGGACCATAGGTTTCACAAGAGGCTTCTCTCATGAAGGTAAATAATATGATGTGTGAACAAATTATTGTCGAACAATTGATAGAAAAGCGCAAAGTTAGGACGATATCCAAGGCAATGATTATGCAATCACGTCCGTGTCAAGTAGACGGACTCCTGCTTGCATCTACTACTATTACTCCACACATCAACCGCTATCCAGCATGCATCTAGAGTATTAAGTTCATAAAGAACGGAGTAACGCCTTAAGTAAGATGACATGATGTAGAGGAATAAACTCATGCAATATGATATAAACCCCATCTTTTTATCCTCGATGGCAACAATTCAATACGTGTCTCGCTACCCCTACTTTGTCACTAGGTGAAATCACGCAAGATGGAACCCAAAGCTAAGCACATCTCCTTGCAAGAAAAACCAATCTAGTTGGCCAAACCAAATCGATAATTCAAAGAGAAATACAAAGATATCAAATCATGCATAAAGAATTCAGAGAAGATTCAAATAATATTCATAGATAAGCTAATCATAAATCCACAATTCATCGAATCTTGACAAACACACTGCAAAAGAATATTACATCAGATAGATCTCCAAGAGCATCGAGGAGAACATGGTATTGAGAATCAAAGAGAGAGAAGAAGCCATCTAGCTACTAGCTATGGACCCGTAGGTCTGATGTAAACTACTCACGTTTCATCGGAAGGGCAGTAGGGTTGATGTAGATGCCCTCCGTGATCGAATCCCCCTCCGGTAGGATGCCGGAAAAGGCCCCAAGATGGGATCTCAGGGGAACAGAAGGTTGCGGCGGTGGAAAAGTGTTTTCGTGGATGCTCCTGGTGGTTCTGGAATATATGTGAATATATAGGGCAAATGGATAGGTCAGAGGTGTCCCGAGGAGGTGACAAGGTAGGGGCGCCCCCCCCTGTCGGGGAATGTAACATGCAATTTCAGAATTTTCCTACGATCACGCAAGATCTATCTAGGAGATGCATAGCAACGAGAGAGGGAGAGTGTGTCCACGTACCCTCGTAGACCGAAAGAGGAAGCGTTAGGTTAATGCGGTTGATGTAGTCGAACGTCTTCATGATCCAACCGATCTTAGTACCGAACATACGGCACCTCCGAGTTCAGCACACATTCAGCTCGATGACGTCCCTTGAACTCTTGATCCATCTGAGGGGCGAGGGAGAGTTCCGTCAGCATGACGGCGTGGTGACGGTGATGGTGATGTGATCCGTGCAGGGCTTCGCCTAAGCACTACGACGCTATGACCGGAGGAATAAACGGTGGAGGGGGTACCGCACACGGCTAAGAGAACTATTGGTCTCCCTTTGGGGTGCCCCCGCCCCCGTATATAAAGGAGGGGAGGAGGAGGCGGCCGGCCGGCCGGGAGGGGGTGCGCCAAGGGGGAGTCCTACTAGGACTCCTAGTCCTAGTAGGATTCGCCCCCCTTTCCTTTCTTCACCGGAGGGAAAAGGAAGGAGAGGGAGAGGGAGAGGGAAAGGGGGGCCGCGCCCCTCCTCCTTGTCCTATTCGGACTCCCTAGGAGGGGGCGCATGCCACCCCTCCCCCCCCTGTGCAGGCTTCCCTGTTGGGGAACATAGTAATTTCAAAAAAATTCCTACACACACGCAAGATCATGGTGATGCATAGCAACAAGAGGGGAGAGTGTGTCCACGTACCCTCGTAGACCGAAAGCGGAAGCGTTAGCACAACACGGTTGATGTAGTCGTACGTCTTCACGATCCGACCGATCAAGTACCGAACGCACGGCACCTCCGAGTTCTGCACACGTTCAACTAGATGACGTCCCTCGAACTCTGATCCAGCCGAGCTTTGAGGGAGAGTTCCGTCAGCACGACGGTGTGGTGACGATGTTGATGTTCTACCGTCGCAGGGCTTTGCCTAAGCACCGTTACTATATTATCGAGGTGGACTATGGTGGAGAGGGGCACCGCACACGACTAAAAGATCCAAGAGATCAATTGTTGTGTCTATGGGGTGCCCCTCTCCTCCGTATATAAAGGGGGAGGAGAGGGCCGGCCAAGGGGAGGAGGCGCGCCCAAGGGGGGAGTCCTACTCCCACCGGGAGTAGGACTCCTCCTTTTCCTATTTGGAGAGGGAGAGGGAAGGAAGAGGAAGGAGGGAGGAAGGAAAGGGGGCCGGCCCCCTCCCAATTCGGATTGGGCTTGGGGGGGGGGGGCGCCCCCTCCCTTGATCATTTCCCCTCCTTTCCACTAAAGCCCATTAAGGCCCATATACCTCCCGGGGAGTTCCGATAACCTCCCGGTGCTCCGGTATTATCCCGATCTCACCCGGAACCATTCCGGTATCCAAATATAGTCGTCCAATATATCGATCTTTACGTCTCGACCATTTCGAGACTCCTCGTGATGTCCGTGATCACATCCGGGACTCCGAACTACCTTTGGTACATCAAAACACATAAACTCATAATATAACCGTTATTGAACTTTAAGCGTGCGGACCCTACGGGTTCGAGAACTATGTAGACATGACCGGGACACGTCTCCGGTCAATAACCAATAGCGGAACCCGGATGCTCATATTGGCTCCTACATATTCTATGAAGATCTTTATCGGTCAAACCGCATAACAACATACGTTGTTCCCTTTGTCATCGGTATGTTACTTGCCCGAGATTCGATCATCGGTATCTCAATACCTAGTTCAATCTCGTTACCGGCAAGTCTCTTTACTCGTTCTGAAATACATCATACCACAACTAACTCATTAGTTACAATGCTTGCAAGGCTTATAGTGATGTGTATTACTGAGTGGGCCCAGGGATACCTCTCCGACGATCGGAGTGACAAATCCTAATCTCAAAATACGCCAACTCAACAAGTACCTTCGGAGACACCTGTAGAGCACCTTTATAATCACCCAGTTATGTTGTGACGTTTGGTAGCACACAAAGTGTTCCTCCGGTAAACGGGAGTTGCATAATCTCATAGTCATAGGAACATATATAAGTCATGAAGAAAGCAATAGCAGCATACTAAACGATCAAGTGCTAAGCTAACGGAATGGGTCAAGTCAAACACATCATTCTCCTAATGATGTGATCCCATTAATCAAATGACAACTCATGTCTATGGTTAGGAAACTTAACCATCTTTGATTAACGAGCTAGTCAAGTAGAGGCATACTAGTGACACTATGTTTGTCCTAGTGACACTATGTTTGTCTATGTATTCACACATGTATTATGTTTCCGGTTAATACAATTCTAGCATGAATAATAAACATTTATCATGAAATAAGGAAATAAATAATAACTTTATTATTGCCTCTAGGGCATATTTCCGGCAGTCTCCCACTTGCAGTAGAGTCAATAATCTAGTTCACATCGCCATGTGATTTAACACCAATAGTTCACATCACCATGTGATTAACACCCATAGTTCACATCTTCATGTGACCAACACCCAAAGGGTTTACTAGAGTTGATAATCTAGTTCACATCGCTATGTGATTAACACCCAAAGAATACTAAGGTGTGATCATGTTTTGCTTGTGAGAGAAGTTTAGTCTACGGGTCTGCCACATTCAGATCCGTATGTATTTTGCAAATTTCTATGTCAACAATGCTCTGCACGGAGCTACTCTAGCTAATTGCTCCCACTTTCAAAATGTATCCAGATTGAGACTTAGAGTCATCTGGATCAGTGTCAAAATTTGCATCGACGTAACCCTTTACGATGGACCTTTTGTCACCTCCATAATCGAGAAACATATCCTTATTCCACTAAGGATAATTTTGACCGCTGTCCAGTGATCTACTCCTAGATCACTATTGTACTCCCTTGCTAAACTCAGTGTAGGGTATACAATAGATCTGGTACACAACATGGCATACTTTATAGAAACTATGGCTGAGGCATAGGGAATGACTTTCATTCTCTTTCTATCTTCTGCCGTGGTCGGGCTTTGAGTCTTACTCAATTTCACACTTTGTAACACAGACAAGAACTCTTTCTTTGACTGTTCCATTTTGAACTACTTCAAAATCTTGTCAAGGTATGTACTCATTGAAAAAACTTATCAAGCGTCTTGATCTATCTCTATATATCTTGATGCTCAATATGTAAGTAGCTTCACCGAGGTCTTTATTTGAAAAACTCCTTTCAAATACTCCTTTATGCTTTCCAGACAATTCTACATTATTTCCGATCAACAATATGTCATTCACATATATTTATCAAAAATGCTGTAGTGCTCCCACTCACTTTCTTGTAAATACAGCTTCACCGCAAGTCTGTATAAAACTATATGCTTTGATCAACTCATCAAAGCGTATATTCCAACTCTGAGATGCTTGCACCAGTCCATAGATGGATCGCTGGAGCTTGCATATTTTGTTAGCACCTTTAGGATCGACAAAACCTTCTGGTTGCATCATATACAACTCTTCTTTAAGAAATCCATTAAGGAATGTAGTTTTGACATCCATTTGCCAGATTTCATAAAATGTGGCAATTTGCTAACATGGTTCAGATAGACTTAAGCATCGCTACGAGTGAGAAAATCTCATCGTAGTCAACACCTTGAACTTTGTCAAAACCTTTTTCGACAAGTCTAGCTTTGTAGATAGTAACACTACTATCAATGTCAGTCTCCCTCTTGAAGATCCATTTATTTTCTATGGCTTGCCGATCATCGGGTAAGTCAACCAAAGTCCACACTTTGTTCTCATACATGGATCCCATCTCAGATTTCATGGCCTCAAGCCATTTCGCGGAATCTGGGCTCATCATCGCTTCCTCATAGTTCGTAGGTTCGTCATGGTCAATTAACATGACCTCCAGAACAGGATTACCGTACCACTGATGCGGATCTCACTCTGGTTGACCTACAAGGTTCGGTAGTAACTTGATCTGAAGTTACATGATCATCATCATTAGCTTCCTCACTATTTGGTGTAGGAGTCACAGAAACAGATTCTGTGATGAACTACTTTCCAATAAGGGAGCAGGTATAGTTACCTCATCAAGTTCTACTTTCCTCCCACTCACTTCTTTCGAGAGAAACTCCTTCTCTAGAAAGGATCCATTCTCGGCAACAAATATATTGACTTCAGATTTGTGATAGAAGGTGTACCCAACAGTTACTTTTGGGTATCCTATGAAGACGCACTTCTCCGACTTGGGTTTGAGCTTATCAAGATGAAACTTTTACACATAAGCATCGCAACCCCAAACTTTAAGAAACGACAGCTTAGGTTTCTTGCTAAACCACAATTCATACAGTGTCGTCTCAACGGATTTAGATGGTGCCCTTTTTAATGTGAATGCAGCTGTCTCTAATGCATAACCCCAAAATGATAGTGGTAAATCGGTAAGAGACATCATAGATTGCACTATATCAAATAAAGTACGGTTATGACATTCGGACACACCATTACGCTGTGGTGTTCCAGGTGGCATGAGTTTGTGAAACTATTCCACATTGTTTTAATTGAAGACCAAACTCGTAACTCAAATATTCGCCTCTGCGATCAGATCGTAGAAACTTTATTTTGTTGTTACGATGATTTTCCACTTCACTCTGAAATTCTTTGAACTTTTCAAATGTTTCAGACTTATGTTTCTTCAAGTAGATATACCCATATCTACTCAAATCATATGTGAAGGTCAGAAAATAACGATACCCGCCGCGAGCCTCAACACTCATCGGACCTCATACATCAGTATGTATTATATCCAATAAGTCAGTTGCTCGCTCCATTGTTCTGGAGAACGGAGTCTTAGTCATCTTTGCCCATGAGGCATGGTTCGCAAACATCAACTGATTCATAATCAAGTGATTCCAAAAGCCCATCAACATGGATTTTCTTCATGCACTTTACGCCAATATGACCTAGACGGCAGTGCCACAAATAAGTTGCACTATCATTATTAACTTTGCATCTTTTGGCTTCAATATTATGAATATGTGTATCACTACGATCGAGATTCAACAAACCATTTTCATTGGGTGTATAACCATAGAAGGTTTTATTCATGTAAACAGAATAACAATTATTCTATAACTTAAATGAATAACCGTATTGCAATAAACATGATCAAATCATATTCATGCTCAACGCAAACACCAAATAACACTTATTTAGGTTCAACACTAATCCCGAAAGTATAGGGTGTGTGCGATGATGATCATATCATTCTTGGAAATACTTCCAACACACATCGTTACTTCACAGTTAACTAGTCTCTGTTCATTCTGCAACTCCCGTTTCAAGTTAATACTCTTAGCAACTAAACTAGTATCAAATACCGAGGGGTTGCTATAAACACTAGTAAAGTACACATCAATAACATGTATATCCAATATACCTTTGTTCACTTTGCCATCCTTCTTATCCGCCAAATACTTGGGGCAGTTCCACTTCTAGTGACTAGTCCGTTTGCAGTAAAGGCACTTAGTCTCAGGCTTAGGTCCAGACTTGGGCTTCTTCACTTGAGCAACAACTTGCTTGCCGTTCTTCTTGAAGTTCCCCTTCTTTCCTTTGCTCTTTTCTTGAAACTAGTGGTCTTGTTAACCATCAACACTTGATGCTTTTCTTGATTTCTACCTTCGTCGATTTCAGCATCACGAAGAGCTTGGGAATCGTTTCTGTTATCCCTTGCATATTATAGTTCATCACGAAGTTCTAGCAACTTGGTGATAGTGGCTAGAAAACTTTGTCAATCACTATCTTATCTGGAAGATTAACTCCCACTTGATTCAAGTGATTGTAGTACTCAGACAATTTGAGCACATGCTTACTGGTTGAGCTATTCTCCTCCATCTTGTAGGCAAAGTAATGTCAGAGGTCTCATACCTCTCGACACGGGCATGAGTATGAAATACCAATTTTAACTCTTGGAACATCTTATATGCTCCGTGGCATTCAAAACATTTTTGAAGTCTCGGTTCTAAGCCGTAAAGCATGGTGCACTAAACTATCAAGTAGTTATCATACCGAGCTTTTGTCAAAATGTTCAAAACGTCTGCATCTGCTCCTGTAATAGTTCTGTCACCTAGAGGTGCATCAAGGACATAATACTTCTGTGCAGCAATGAGGATAATCCTCACATCACGGAGCTAGTCCGCATATTTGCTACTAACATCTTTCAACTTATTTTTCTCTAGGAACATATCAAAAATAAAATAGGGGAGCTAAACGCGAGCTATTGATCTACAATATAGATATGCCAATACTACCAGGACTAAGTTCATGATAAATTAAAGTTCAATTAATCATATTACTTAAGAACTCCCACTTAGATAGACATCCCTCTAATCATCTAAGTGATCACATGATCCAAATCAACTAAACCATGTCCGATCATCACGTGAGATGGAGTAGTTTTCAATGGTGAACATCACCATGTTGATCATATCTACTATATGATTCACGCTCGACCTTTCGGGCTCCAGTGTTCCGAGGCCATATCTGCATATGCTAGGCTCGTCAAGTTTAACCTGAGTATTTCTGCGTGTGTAAAACTGTCTTACACCCGTTGTAGATGAACGTTGAGCTTATCACACCCGATCATCACGTGGTGTCTCGGCACGACGAACTTTGGCAATGGTGCATACTCAGGGAGAACACTTGTACCTTGAAATTTAGTGAGAGATCATCTTATAAGATACCGTCGATCTAAGCAAAATAAGATGCATAAAAGATAAACATCACATGCAATCAAAATATGTGACATGATATGGCCATGATCATCTTGCGCCTTTGATTTCCATGTCCAAAGTACCGTCATGATCTCTATAGTCACCGGCATGACACCATGATCTCCATCATCTTGATCTCTATCAACGTGTCATCGTATGGTCGCCTCGCCAACTATTGCTTTTTCAACTATTGCTATCGCATAGCGATAAACTAAAGCAATTGTATGATGTTTGCATCTTATGCAATAATGAGACAACCATAAGGCTTCAGCCAGTTGCCGATAACTTTAACAAAACATGATCATCTCATACAACAATTTATATTTCATCACGTCTTGACCATATCACATCACAACATGCCCTGCAAAAACAAGTTAGACGTCCTCTACTTTGTTGTTGCAAGTTTTACGTGGCTGCTATGGGCTGAGCAAGAATCGTTCTTACTTACGCATCAAAACCACAATGATAGTTTGTCAAGTTGGTGTTGTTTTAACCTTCTCAAGGACCGGGCGTAGCCACACTCGATTCAACTAAAGTTGGAGAAAAAGACACCCGCCAGCCACCTGTGTGCAAAGCACGTCGGTAGAACCAGTCTCGCGTAAGCGTACGCGTAATGTCGGTCTGGGCCGCTTCATCCAACAATACCACCGAACCAAAGTGTGACATGCTGGTAAGTAGTATGACTTGTATCGTCCACAACTCACTTGTGTTCTACTCGTGCATATAACATCTACGCATAAACCTGGCTCGGATGCCACTGTTGGGGAATGTAGTAATTTCAAAAAAAATCCTACGCACACGCAAGATCATGGTGATGCATAGCAACGAGAGGGGAGAGTGTGTCCACGTACCCTCGTAGACCGAAAGCGGAAGCGTTAGCACAACGCGGTTGATGTAGTCGTACGTCTTCACGATCCGACCGATCAAGTACCGAACGCACGGCACCTCCGAGTTCTGCACATGTTCAACTCGATGACGTCCCTCGAACTCCGATCCAGTCGAGCTTTGGGGGAGAGTTCCATCAGCACGATGGTGTGGTGACGATGTTGATGTTCTACCGTCGCAGGGCTTCGCCTAAGCACCGCTATGATATTATCGAGGTGGACTATGGTGGAGAGGGGCACCGCACACGGCTAAAAGATCCAAGAGATCAATTGTTGTGTCTATGGGGTGCCCCTCTCCTCCGTATATAAAGGGGGAGGAGAGGGCCGGCCAAGGGGAGGAGGCGCGCCCAAGGGGGGAGTCCTACTCCCACCGGGAGTAGGATTCCTCCTTTTCCTATTTGTAGAGGGAGAGGGAAGGAAGAGGAAGGAGGGAGGAAGGAAGGGGGGGGGCAACCCCCCTCCCAATTCAGATTGGGCTTGGGGGGGGCCTCCCTTGCTCCTTTCCCCTCCTTTCCACTAAATCCCATTAAGGCCCATATACCTCCCGGGGGGTTCCGGTAACCTCCCGGTGCTCCGGTATTATCCCGATCTCACTCGGAACCATTCCGGTATCCAAATATAGTCGTCCAATATATTGATCTTTACGTCTCGACCATTTTGAGACTCCTCGTCACGTCCATGATCACATCCGAGACTCCGAACTACCTTCAGTACATCAAAACACATAAACTCATAATATAATCGTTATCGAACTTTAAGCGTGCGGACCCTACGGGTTCGAGAACTATGTAGACATGACTGAGACACGTCTCCGGTCAATAACCAATAGTGGGACCTAGATGCTCATATTGGCTCCTACATATTCTACGAAGATCTTTATCGGTCAAACCGCATAACAACATACGTTGTTCCCTTTGTCATCGGTATGTTACTTGCCCGAGATTCGATCATCGGTATCTCAATACCTAGTTCAATCTCGTTAACGGCAAGTATCTTTACTAGTTCTGTAATACATCATCCCGCAACTAACTCATTAGTTACAATGCTTGCAAGGCTTATAGTGATGTGTATTACCGAGTGGGCCCAAAGATACCTCTCTGACGATCGGAGTGACAAATCCTAATCTCGAAATACGCCAACTCAACAAGTACCTTCGGAGACACCTGTAGAGCACCTTTATAATCACCCAGTTACGTTGTGACGTTTGGTAGCACACAAAGTGTTTCTCCGATAAATGGGAGTTGCATAATCTCATAGTCATAGGAGCATGTATAAGTCATGAAGAAAGCAATAGCAGCATACTAAACGATCAAGTGCTAAGCTAACGGAATGGGTCAAGTCAAACACATCATTCTCCTAATGATGTGATCCCATTAATCAAATGACAACTCATGTCTATGGTTAGGAAACTTAACCATCTTTGATTAACGAGCTAGTCAAGTAGAGGCATACTAGTGACACTATGTTTGTCTATGTATTCACACATGTATTATGTTTCCAGTTAATACAATTCTATCATGAATAATAAACATTTATCATGACATAAGGAAATATTAATAAGTTTATTATTGCCTCTAGGGCATATTTCCTTCATTCCCTCTCTCTCCCATAGGCCCATGTAGGCCCAATACTTCCCCGGGGGTTCCGGTAACCCCTCGCTACTCCGGTAAAATACCCGAATCACTCGGAACCATTCCGATGTCCGAATACTACCTTCCAATATATGAATCTTTACCTCTCGACCATTTCGAGACTCCTCGTCATGTCTGTGATCTCATATGGGACTCCGAACAAACTTCGGTCACCAAAACACATAACTCATAATACAAATCATCATCGAACGTTAAGCATGCGGGCCCTACGGGTTCAAGAACTATGTAGACATGACCGAGACACATATCCGGTCAATAACCAATAGTGGAACCTGGATGCTCATATTGGTTCCTACATATTCTATGAAGATCTTTATCGGTCAAACCACAATAATAATATGCGTTATTCCCTTTGTCATTGGTATGTTACTTGCCCGAGATTCGGTCGTTAGTATCATCATACCTAGTTCATTCTTGTTACTAGAAAGTATCTTTACTCGTTCTGTAATGCATTATCTCGTAACTAACTCATTAGTTACATTGCTTGAAAGGCTTATAGTGATGTGCATTACCGAGAGGGCCTAGAGATACCTCTCCGCTACTTGGAGTAACAAATCATAATCTTGATCTATGCCAACCCAACAAACACCTTCGGAGACACCTGTAGAGCATCGTTATAATCACCCAGTTATGTTGTGACGTTTGATAGCACACAAGGTGTTCCTCCAGTATTCAGGAGTTGTATAATCTCATAGCCAGAGGAATATGTATAAGTCATGAAGAAAGCAATAGAAATAAAACTTAATGATCATTATGCTAAGCTAACGGATGGGTCTTGTCTATCACATCATTCTCTAATGATGTGATCCCGTTCATCAAATGACAACCACATGTCTTTGGTCAGGAAACTTAACCATCTTTGATTAACGAGCTAGTCAAGTAGAGGCATACTAGGGACACTTTGTTTTGTCTATGTATTCACACATGTACTAAGTTTCCGGTTAATACAATTCTAGCATGAATAATAAACATTTATCATGATATAAGGAAATATAAATAACAACTTTATTATTGCCTCTAGGGCATATTTCCTTCAGTCTCCCACTTGCACTAGAGTCAATAATCTAGATTACATAGTAATGATTCTAACACCCATGGAGTCTTGGTGCTGATCATGTTTTGCTCGTGGAAGAGGCTTAGTTAACTAGTCTGCAATAATCAGATCTGTATGTATCTTGCAAATCTCTATGTCTCCCTCCTTGACTTAATCACGGATGTAACTGAAGCGTATCTTGATGTGTTTGGTTCACTTGTGAAATCTGGATTCCTTCGCCAAGGCAATTGCTCAAGTATTGTCACAAAAGATTTTCATTGGACCCGATGCACTAGGTGTTACAACTAGATAAGATACGAACTCTTTCATCCAGACTCCTCCATTTGCTACTTCCGAAGCAGCTATGTACTCCGCTTCACACGTAGATCCCGCCACGACGCTCTGTTTGGAACTGCACCAACTTACAGCTCCACCATTCAATATAAATATGTATCCGGTTTGTGACTTAGAGTCATCCGGATCAGTGTCAAAGCTTGCATCGACGTATCCATTTACAACAAGCTCTTTGTCACCTCCATAAACAAGAAACATATCCTTAGTCCTTTTCAGGTATTTCAGGATGTTCTTGACCGCTGATGACCCACAAGTATAGGGGATCTATCGTAGTCCTTTCGATAAGTAAGAGTGTCGAACCCAACGAGTAGCAGAAGGAAATGATAAGTGGTTTCCAGCAAGGTATTCTCTGCAAGTACTGAAATAAGTGGTAACAGATAGTTTTGTGATAGGATAATTTGTAATGAGCAACAGGTAACAAAAGTAAATAAAGTGCAGCAAGGTGGCCCAATCCTTTTTGTAGCAAAGGATAAGCCTGAACAAACTCTTATATAGAGAAAAGCGCTCCCGAGGACACATGGGGATATCGTCAAGCTAGTTTTCATCACGTTCATATGATTCGCGTTCGGTACTTTGATAATTTGGTATGTGGGTGGACCGGTGCTTGGGTACTGTCCTTACTTGAACAAGCATCCCACTTATGATTAATCTCTATTGCAAGCAACCACAACTACAACAAAAGTATTAAGGTAAACCTAACCATAGCATGAAACATATGGATCCAAATCAGCCCCTTACGAAGCAACGCATAAACTAGGGTTTAAGCTTTTGTCACTCTAGCAACCCATCATCTACTTATTACTTCCCAATGCCTTCCTCTAGGCCCAAATAATGGTGAAGTGTCATGTAGTCGACGTTCACATAACACCACTAGAGGAGAGACAACATACATCTCATCAAAATATCGAACGAATACCAAATTCACATGACTACTAACAGCAAGACTTCTCCCATGTCCTCAGGAACAAACGTAATTACTCACAAAGCATATTCATGTTCATAATCAGAGGGGTATTAATATGCATATAGGATCTGAACATATGATCTGCCACCAAATAAACCAACTAGCATCAACTACAAGGAGTAATTAACACTACTAGCAACCCACAGGTACCAATCCCAGACTTGGAGACAAGAATTGGATACAAGAGATGAACTAGGGTTTGAGAGGAGATGGTGCTAGTGAAGATGTTGATGGAGATTTGTTGGAAATATGCCCTAGAGGCAATAATAAATTAGTTATTATTATTATATTTCATTGTTCATGATAATCATTTATTATCCATGCTAGAATTGTATTGATAGGAAACTCAGATACATGTGTGGATACATAGACAACACCATGTCCCTAGTAAGCCTCTAGTTGACTAGCTCGTTGATCAATAGATGGTTACGGTTTCCTGACCATGGACATTGGATGTCGTTGATAACGGGATCACATCATTAGGAGAATGATGTGATGGATAAGACCCAATCCTAAGCCTAGCACAAAGATTGTGTAGTTCGTTTGCTAAAGATTTTCTAATGTCAAGTATCATTTCCATAGACCATGAGATTGTGCAACTCCCGGATACCGTAGGAGTGCTTTGGGTGTGCCAAACGTCACAACATAACTGGGTGGCTATAAAGGTACACTACAGGTATCTCCGAAAGTGTCTATTGGGTTGGCACGAATCGAGACTGGGATTTGTCACTCCGTGTAAACGGAGAGGTATCTCTGGGCCCACTCGGTAGGACATCATCATAATGTGCACAATGTGATCAAGGAGTTGATCACGGGATGATGTGTTACAGAACGAGTAAAGAGACTTGCCGGTAACGAGATTGAACAAGGTATCGGGATATCGACGATCGAATCTCGGGCAAGTATCGTACCGCTAGACAAAGGGAATTGAATACGGGATTGATTGAATCCTCGACATCGTGGTTCATCCGATGAGATCATCGTGGAACATGTGGGAGCCAACATGGGTATCTAGATCCCACTGTTGGTTATTGGCCGGAGAGGTGTCTCGGTCATGTCTGCATGGTTCCCGAACCCATAGGGTCTACACACTTAAGGTTCGATGACGCTAGGGTTATAGGGAAAGTATGTACGCGGTTACCGAATGTTGTTTGGAGTCCCGGATGAGATCCCAAACATCACGAGGAGTTCCGGAATGGTCTAGAGGTAAAGATTTATATATGGGAATTCCCGTTTTGGTCACCGGAAAAGTTTCGGGTGCTATCGGTAACGTACCGGGACCACCAGGAGGGTCCCGGGGGTCCACCAGGTGGGGCTACCTGCCCTAGAAGGCTGCGTGGGCCAAGTGTGAGAGGGGACCAGCCCAGGTGGGCTGGTGCGCCCCCCACCAGGGCCCAAGGCGAAGAGAGAAGGGAAAAAGGGGAAACCCTAGGCTCAGATGGGCCTAAGGCTCACCTAGTGGTGCGCCCCCCTCTCTCCCCCTTGGCCGCCCCCCTAGATGGGATCTAGGGCTGGCCGCCACCCCTAGGGGTGGAAACCTAGGTGGGGGGCAGCCCCTCCCCTCCCCCTATATATACTTGAGGTATGGGCCTGTCTAACACGTGTGATTTGCTCTCCCTGTTGGCGCAGCCCTACCTCTCTCCCTCCTCGTCTCTCGTAGTGCTTGGCGAAGCCCTGCTGGAGTCCCGCGCTCCTCCACCACCACCACGCCATCGTGCTGCTGCTGGATGGAGTCTTCCCCAACCTCTCCTTCTCCCATTGCTGGATCAAGGTGTAGGAGACGTCACCAGGCTGTACGTGTGTTGAACACGGAGGTGCCGTCCGTTCGGCACTAGGATCATCGGTGATTTGGACCACAACGAGTACAACTCCATCAACCCCGTTCACTTGAACGCTTCCGCTTAGCGATCTACAAGGGTATGTAGATGCACTCTCCTTCTCCTCGTTGCTAGATTACTCCATAGATTGATCTTGGTGATGCGTAGAAAATTTTGAATTTCTGCTCCGATCCCCAACAGTGGCATCATGAGCTAGGTCTATGCGTAGTTTCTATGCACGAGTAGAACACAAGTTGTTGTGGGCGTCGATTTTGTCAATTTGCTTGCCTTTACTAGTCTTATCTTGATTCAGCGGCATCGTGGGATGAAGCGGCCCGGACCGACCTTACACGTACTCTTACGTGAGACTGGTTCCACCGACTGACATGCACTAGTTGCATAAGGTGGCTAGCGGGTGTCTGTCTCTCCCACTTTAGTCGGATCGGATTCGATGAAAAGGGTCCTTATGAAGGGTAAATAGAAATTGGCATATCACGTTGTGGTTTTGGCGTAGGTAAGAAATGTTCTTGCTAGAAACCTATAGCAGCCACGTAAAAAACTTGCAACAACAATTAGAGGACGTCTAACTTGTTTTTGCAGCATATGCCTTGTGATGTGATATGGCCAAAAGGATGTGATGAATGATATATGTGATGTATGAGATTGATCATGTTCTTGTAATAGGAATCACGACTTGCATGTCGATGAGTATGACAACCGGCAGGAGCCATAGGAGTTGTCTTAATTTATTTATGACCTGCGTGTCAACATAAACGTCATGTAATTACTTTAATTTATTGCTAGAGCATTAGCCATAGTAGTAGAAGTAATAGATGACAAGACAACTTCAAGAAGACATGATGATGGAGATCATGGTGTCATGCCGGTGACAACGATGATCATGGAGCCCCGAAGATGGAGATCAAAAGGAGCAAAATGATATTGGCCATATCATGTCACTATTTGATTGCATGTGATGTTTATCATGTTTTACATCTTATTTGCTTAGAACGACGGTAGCTTAAATAAGATGATCCCTCACTAAAATTTCAAGAAAGGTGTTCCCCCTAACTATCCACCGTTGCGAAGGTTCGTTGTTTCGAAGCACCACGTGATGATCGGGTGTGATAGATTCTAACGTTCGAATACAACGGGTGTAAGCCAGATTTACACAGCAAAAACACTTAGGTTGACTTGACGAGCCTAGCATGTACAGACATGGCCTCGGAACACGGAAGACCGAAAGGTCGAGCATGAGTCGTATAGAAGATACGATCAACATGAAGATGTTCACCGATGTTGACTAGTCCGTCTCACGTGATGATCGGACACGGCCTAGTTGACTCGGATCATGTTTCACTTAGATGACTAGAGGGATGTCTATCTGAGTGGGAGTTCATTAGATGAACTCAATTATCATGAACATAGTCTAAATTGTCTTTGCAAATATGTTGTAGATAAATAGCTCACGTTGTAGCTCCCTGTTTCAATACGTTCCTAGAGAAAGATTAAGTTGAAAGATATTGTAAGCAATGATGCGGACTAGGTCCGTAGTCCGAGGAGTGTCCTCACTGCTACACAGAAGGCTTACGTCTTTGATGCACCGCTCGATGTGCAAACCCCTACAACGTCGTCTGTGGATGTTGTGAACACCTGACAGACACATCCTGATGACTACTTGATAGTTTAGTGCACCATACTTTACGGCTTAGAATCGGGATTCCAATGACGTTTTGAACGCCATAGAACATATGAGATGTTCCAAGAGCTGAAATTGGGATTTCAGGCTCATGCCCGTGTTGAGAGGTGTGAGACCTCTGACAAGTTCTTTAGCCAACAAGATGGAGGAGAATAGCTCAGCTAGTGAGCATGTGCTCAGAATGTCTGGGTGCTACAATCACTTAAATCAAGTGGGAGTTAAACTTCCAGATAAGATAGTGATTGATAGAGTTCTCTAGCCACTATCACTAAGCTACTAGATCTTCGTGATGAACTATGACATGCAAGGGATGGAGTTGATCCCGGAGCTGTTCGCGGTGCTTAAGACCGCAAAAGGTAGAAATCAAGAAGGAGCATCAAGTGTTGATGGTTTAACAAGACCACTGGTTTCAAGAAGGGCAAGGGCTAGAAGGGAAACTTCATGGATGGCAAACCAGTTGCCGCTCCAGTGAAGGAACCCAAGGTTGAACCCAAACCCGAGACTAAGTGCTTCTATTGTAAGGGGAACGGTCACTGGTAGCGGAATTACCCCAAATGCATGGTAGATAAGAAGGCTGGCAACTTCAACAAAGTATATACGTGTTATTAATGTGTACCTCACTAGTACTCCTGGTAGCACCTGGGTATTGGATACCGGTTCAGTTGCTATTATTGGTGACTTGAAGCAAAAGCTACGGACTAAACGGAGACTGGCTAAGGGCGAGGTGACGATGTGTGTTGGAAGTGTTTCCAAAGTTGATGAGATCACCATCGCACGCTCCATCTGCCTTCGGGATTAGTATTGAACCTAGATAAATGTTATCAGGTGTCTACGTTGAGCATGAATATGATTAGATCATGTTCATTGCAATACGGTCATTCATTTAAGTTAGAGAATAATGGTTATTCTGTTTACATGAATGATACCTTTCATGGTCATGCACCCTATGTGAATGGTTCATTGAATCTCGGTCGTGGTAATACACATGTTCATGCCAAAAGATGTAGAGTTAATAATGATAGTACCACTTTCTCGTGGCACTGCCGCTTAGGTCATATTGGCGTAAGATGCATGAAGAAACTCCATGTCGATGGATGTTTGGAGTCACTTGATTTTGAATCGCTTGACACATGCGAGCCATGCCTCATGGGCAGGATGACTAAGACCCCGCTTTCAGGTACAATAAAACTGGCAAGTGACTTGTTGGAAATCATACATGCTGATGCGTGTGATCCAATGAGAATTGAAGCGTGCGGTGGATATCGCTATTTTCTCATCTTCACTGACGATTTGAGTAGATATAGGTATATTTACTTAATGAAGCACAAGTCTGAAACGTTTGAAAAGTTCAAGCGATTTCAGAGTGAAGTTAAGAATCATCATAACAAGAAGATCAAATTCCTATGATCTGATCAATGAGAATATCTGAGTTATGAGTTTGGCAAACACTTAAGACATTGTGGAATTGTTTCACAGTTGAAGCCACCTGGAACACCACAGGGTTATGGTGTGTCCGGACGTCGTAATCGAACCTTATGAGATATGGTGCGATCTATGATGTCTCTTATCAATCTACCGTTTTCATTTTGAGGTTATGCTTAGAGACAGCTGCATTCACTTTAGATAGGACACCATCTAAGTCCGTTGAGACGACGTCGTATGAACATTGGTTTGGCAAGAAACCAAAGTTGTCGTTTCTTAATGTTTGGGGCTGCGATGCTTAAGGCTTCAGCCGGAGAAGCTCGAACCCAAAGCGGACAAACACATCTTCATAGGATACCCAAAGGTGACAGTAGGGTATACCTTCTATCTCAGATCCGAGGGCAAATTGTTTGTCGCTAAGAACGGGTCCTTTCTCGAGAAGGAGTTTCTCTCGAAAGAATTGAGTGGGAGGAAGATAGAACTTGATGAGGTTGTCGAACCTTTACTTCAACCAGAGAGTGATGCAACACAGAAAGATGTTTTCTGTGGCGCCTACGTCTGTTGAATAGGAAGTTAATGATAGTGATCATGAAGCTTCGGATCAAGTTCCTATCGAACCTCGTAGGTCGACAAGGATATGTACTACTCCTAAGTGGTACGGTAATCCTGTCTTAGATATCATGTTGTTAGACAACAATGAACCTACGAGCTATGGAGAAGCGACGGTGGGCTCGTATTCTGACAAATGGTTAGAAGCCATGAAATCCGAGATAGGATCCATGTAAAATGGACTTTGGTGGACTTGCCCGTTGATCGGCAAGCCATTGAGATAAATGGATCTTTAAGAAGAAGACGGACGTGGGCGGTAATGTTGCCGACTATGAAGCTCGACTTGTGGGAGAGAGTCTTTTCACAAGTTCAAGGAGTTGACTACGATGAGAATTTCTCACCTGTAGCGATGCTTAAGTCCGTCGGAATCATGTTAGCATTAGCTGTATTTTTCGATTATGAAATCTTACAGATGGATGTCAAAACAAGTTTTCTTACCAGTTTTCGTAAGAAAAGTTGTATGTGATACAATAAAAGGTTTTGTCGATCCTAAGGATGCTAAAAGGTATGCTGGCTCCAGCAATCCTTCTATGGACTAGAGCAAGCATCTCGGAATCGGAATATATGTTTTGATGGAGTGATCAAAGCTTTTAGGTTTATACAATGTTTGCTAGAAACTTGTATTTACAAGAAAGTGAGTGGGAGCACTACAATATTTCTGATAAGTATATGTGGATGACATATTGTTGATCCGAAATAATGTAGAATTTCTGGAAAGCATAAACGGTTGTTTGAAGAGTGATTTTCAAAGGAAGACCTGGATAAAGCTGCTTACATATTGGGCATCAAGATCTATAGAGATAGATCAAGACGCCTGATGATACTTTCAAAGAACGCACACCTTGACATGTTTTTGAAGGAGTTCAAAATAGATCAGTCAAAGAAGGGGTTCTTACCTGAGTTGTAAGGTGTGAAGTTGAGTAAGACTCAAAGATTGACCACGGCAGAAGAAAGAGGAAGGACGAAGGTCGTCCCCTATGCTTTTGTCATAGGCTCTATACGGTATGCCATGCTGAGTACCGCACCTGATGTGTGCCTTGCCACATGTCTGGCAAGAGGGTACAAAGGTGATCTAGGAGTAGATCACCAGATAGCGGTCAAAATTATCCTTAGAGGAATAAGGAAATGTTTCTCGGTTATGGAGGTGATAAAGAGTTCGACGTAAAGAGTTACGTCGATGCAAGCTTAACACCTATCCGGATAGCTCTGAGTAGAGATACCGGATACGTATAATGGAGCAACAATTTGGAATAGCTCCAAGTGGAACGTGGTAGCAGCATCTACGATATGAATAAAGTTTTGCGAAATACATAGGGATCTGAATATGGCAAGACCCGTTGACTACAACCTCTCTCACAAGCATAACATGATCAAACCCAGAACTCATTGAGTATTAATCACATAGTGATGTGAACTAGATTAGTGAGTCTAGTAAACTCTTTGGATGTTGGTCACATGGCGATGTGACCTGTGAGTGTTAATCACATGGCGATGTGAACTAGATTATTGACTCTAGTGCAAGTGGGAGACTGTTGGAAATATGCCCTAGAGGCAATAATAAATTAGTTATTATTATATATTTCATTGTTCATGATAATCGTTTATTATCCATGCTAGAATTGTATTGATAGGAAACTCAGATACATGTGTGGATACATAGACAACACCATGTCCCTAGTAAGCCTCTAGTTGACTAGCTCGTTGATCAATAGATGGTTACGGTTTCCTGACCATGGACATTGGATGTCGTTGATAACGGGATCACATCATTAGGAGAATGATGTGATGGACAAGACCCAATCCTAAGCCTAGCACAAAGATCGTGTAGTTCATTTGCTAAAGCTTTTCTAATGTCAAGTATCATTTCCTTAGACCATGAGATTGTGCAACTCCCGGATACCGTAGAAGTGCTTTGGGTGTGCCAAACGTCACAACATAACTGGGTGGCTATAAAGGTACACTACAGGTATCTCCGAAAGTGTCTGTTGGGTTGGCACGAATCGAGACTGGGATTTGTCACTCCGTGTAAACGGAGAGGTATCTCTGGGCCCACTCGGTAGGACATCATCATAATGTGCACAATGTGATCAAGGAGTTGATCACGGGATGATATGTTATGGAACGAGTAAAGAGACTTGCCGATAACGAGATTGAACAAGGTATCGGGATACCGACGATCGAATCTCGGGCAAGTATCGTACCGCTAGACAAAGGGAATTAAATACGGGATTGATTGAATCCTCGACATCATGGTTCATCGTGGAACATGTGGGAGCTAACATGGGTATCCAGATCCCACTATTGGTTATTGGCCGGAGAGGTGTCTCGGTCATGTCTGCATGGTTCCCAAACCCGTAGGGTCTACACACTTAAGGTTCGATGACGCTAGGGTTATTGGGAAAGTATGTACGCGGTTACCGAATGTTGTTCGGAGTCCCGGATGAGATCCCGGACATCACGAGGAGTTCCGGAATGGTCTGGAGGTAAAGATTTATATATGGGAAGTCCTGTTTTGGTCACCGGAAAAGTTTCGGGTGCTATCGGTAACGTACCGGGACCACCGGGAGGGTCCCGGGGGTCCACCAGGTGGGGCTACCTGCCCCAGAAGGCTCCGTGGGCCAAGTGTGAGAGGGGACCAGCCCCAGGTGGGCTGGTGCGCCCCCACCAGGGCCCAAGGCGAAGAGAGAAGGGAAAAAGGGGAAACCCTAGGCTCAGATGGGCCTAAGGCCCACCTAGTGGTGCGCCCCCCCTCTCTCCCCCCTTGGCCGCCCCCCTAGATGGGATCTAGGGCTGGCCGCCACCCCTAGGGGTGGAAACCTAGGTGGGGGCGCAGCCCCTCCCCTCCCCCTATATATACTTGAGGTATGGGGCTGTCCAACACGTGTGATTTGCTCTCCCTGTTGGCGCATCCCTACCTCTCTCCCTCCTCGTCTCTCGTAGTGCTTGGCGAAGCCCTGCTGGAGTCCCGCGCTCCTCCACCACCACCACGCCGTCGTGCTACTGCTGGATGGAGTCTTCCCCAACCTCTCCTTCTCCTCTTGCTGGATCAAGGTGTAGGAGACGTCACCGGGCTGTACGTGTGTTGAACACGGAGGTGCCGTCCGTTCGGCACTAGGATCATCGGTGATTTGGACCACGACGAGTACAACTCCATCAACCCCGTTCACTTGAACGCTTCCGCTTAGTGATCTACAAGGGTATGTAGATGCACTCTCCTTCCCCTTGTTGCTAGATTACTCCATAGATTGATCTTGGTGATGCGTAGAAAATTTTGAATTTCTGCTCCGATCCCCAACAAGATTGACCCCCTCCCGATGAGAGGATTGTTGGTGATGACGATGGCGATGATTTCCCCTTCCCGGAGGGAAGTTTCCCTGGCAGAACAGCTCCGCCAGAGCCCTAGATTGGTTCCGCCAAGGTTCCGCCTCGTGGCGGTGGAGTCTCATCCCGAAAGCTGGCTTATGATTTTTTTCTCATCGAAAGACTCCATATATCAGAAGATGGCCATCGGAGGGCCACCAGGGGGCCCACGAGGTAGGGGGGCGCGCCCAGGGGGTAGGACGCGCCCCCACCCTCGTGGGCAGGGTGTGGCCCCCCTGGTGAACTTCTTGCGCTCAGTATTTTTTTGTATATTCTGAAAACGTCTTCCGTGAAGTTTCAGGACTTTTGGAGCTGTGCAGAATAAGTCTCTAATATTTGCTCCTTTTCCAGCCCAGAATCCCAGCTGCCGGCATTCTCCCTCTTTATGTAAACCTTGTAAAATAAGAGAGAATAGGCATAAGTATTGTGACATAATGTGTAATAACAACCCATAATGCAATAAATATCGATATAAAAGCATGATGCAAAATGGACGTATCAACTCCCCCAAGCTTAGACCTCGCTTGTCCTCAAGCGAAAGCCGAAATTGAAAAATATGTCGACATGTTTAGAGATAGAGGTGTTGATAAAAGTAAAATACGGACATGAGGGCATCATCATCATTCTTAGAACAGCAACTTACATAATTCTTGTCATATGATTTCTTATGCTAGAGTAATAATTCAATTACAATTTCAAGTATGAATCGTAAACTTCATTGAAAACTAACAAACTATAATCTCAGTCATTGGAGAAATTGCAATTTATCATAACACAGGAAAGAGTCAATATATAAGAGCTTTTCAGCAAGTCCACATACTCAACTATCATATAGTCTTCCACAATTGCTGACACTCACGCAATACTTATGGGTATGGAGTTTTAATCGGACACAGAGAAAGAAAGGGGCTTATAGTTTTGCCTCCCAACGTTTTACCTCAAGGGTAATGTCAACAATAATTGTTCATGAAAACTCACATCCAATTAGCCATATATACTAGGATCTTTCCAACATACTGTGCTTGCCAAAGGATAAAATATAAAAATGAAAGGTGAAGATCACCATGACTCTTATGCAAGGTAGGAGATAAAAGTAAAAATAGGCCCTTCGCAGATGGAAGCAGAGGTTATCATGCGCTTTTATGGTTGGATGCACAAAATCTTAATGCGAAAGAATGTCACTTTATATTGCCACTTGTGATATGGACCTTTATTATGTAGTCTGTCGCTTTTATTTCTTCCATATCACATGATCGTATAAATCTTATTTTCTCCCACACTAATAAGTCATACATATTTAGAGAGCAATTTTTATTGCTTGCACCGATGACAACTTAGTTGGAGGATCTTATGTTGGGGAACGTAGCAGAAATTCAAAATTTTCTACGCATCACCAAGATCAATCTGTGGAGTAATCTAGCAACGAGGGGAAGGAGAGTGCATCTACATACCCTTGTAGATCGCTAAGCGGAAGCGTTCAAGTGAACGGGGTTGATGGAGTCGTACTCGTCGTGATCCAAATCACCGATGATCCTAGTGCCGAACGGACGACACCTCCGTGTTCAACACACATACAGCCCGGTGACGTCTCCTACGCCTTGATCTAGCAAGGGGAGAAGGAGAGGTTGGGGAAGACTCCATCCAGTAGCAGCACGACGGCGTGGTGGTGGTGGAGGAGCGCGGGACTCCAGCAGGGCTTCGCCAAGCACTACGAGAGACGAGGAGGAAGAGGGGTAGGGCTGCGCCAACAGGGAGATTGAATCATGTGTCTTGGGCAGCCCAAACCTCAAGTATATATAGGGGGAGGGGAGGGGCTGCGCCCCACCTAGGGTTCCCTCCCTAGGGGTGGCGGCAGCCCCCAGATCCCATCTGGGTGGCGGCCACAAGGGGGAGAGGGGGAGGCGCACCTGGGGTGGGCCTTAGGGCCCATCTGCCCTAGGGTTTGCCCCCTTCCCCTCTTGGAGGCGCCTTGGGCCTTGGTGGGAGGAGCCCTAGCCCACCTAGGGGCTGGTCCCTTCCCACTATTGGCCCATGTAGGCCTTCGGGGCTGGTGGCCCCACCTGGTGGACCCCCGGACCCCTCCGGTGGTCCCGGTACACTACCGGTGATGCCCAGAACACTTCCGGTGGCCAAAACCATACTTCCTATATATCAATCTTTACCTCCGGACCATTCTGGAACTCCTCGTGACATCCGGGATCTCATCTGGGACTCTGAACAACATTCGGTAACCGCGTACATACTTTCCCTATAACCCTAGCGTCATCGAACCTTAAGTGTGTAGACCCTGTGGGTTCGGGAGTCATGCAGACATGGCCGAGACAACTCTCCGGTCAATAAACAACAGCGGGATCTGGATACGCATGCTGGCTCCCACATGATCCACGATGATCTCATCAGATGAACCACGATGTCAAGGACTTAATCAACCCCGTATACAATTCCCTTTGTCTATCGGTACGATACTTGCCCGAGATTCGATCGTCGGTATCCCGATACCTTGTTCAATCTCGTTACCGGCAAGTCTCTTTACTCGTTCCGTAACACATCATCCCGTGATCAACTCCTTGATCACATTGTGCACATTATGATGATGTCCTACCGAGTGGGCCCAGAGATACCTCTCCGTTTACACGGAGTGACAAATCCCAGTCTCGATTCGTGCCAACCCAACAGACACTTTCGGAGATACCTGTAGTGTACCTTTATAGCCACCCAGTTACGTTGTGACGTTTGGCACACCCAAAGCACTCCTACGGTATCCGGGAGTTGCACAATCTCATGGTCTAAGGAAATGATACTTGACATTAGAAAAGCTTTAGCATACGAACTACATGATCTTGTGCTAGGCTTAGGATTGGGTCTTGTCCATCACATCATTCTCCTAATGATGTGATCCCGTTATCAACGACATCCAATGTCCATGGTCAGGAAACCGTAACCATCTATTGATCAACGAGCTAGTCAACTAGAGGCTTACTAGGGACATGGTGTTGTCTATGTATCCACACATGTATCTGAGTTTCCTATCAATACAATTCTAGCATGGATAATAAACGATTATCATGAACAAGGAAATATAATAATAACCAATTTATTATTGCCTCTAGGGCATATTTCCAACAGTCTCCCACTTGCACTAGAGTCAATAATCCAGTTCACATCGATATGTGATTAACACTCAAGGTCACATCCCCATGTGACTAACACCCAAAGAGTTCTGGGTTTGATCATGTTATGCTTGTGAGAGAGGTTTCAGTCAACGGGTCTGCAACATTCAGATCCGTATGTACTTCGCAAATTTCTATGTCATCTTGTAGATGCAACTACTACGCTACATTTGGAGCCATTTCAAATAACTGTTCTACTTGGAGCTATTCTAAATTGTTGCTCCATTATACGTATCCGGTATCTCTACTCAGAGCTATCCGGATAGGTGTTAAGCTTGCATCGACGTAACTCTTTACGTCGAACTCTTTATCACCTCCATAACCGAGAAACATATCCTTATTCCTCTAAGGATAATTTAGACCGCTATCTGGTGATCTACTCCTAGATTACCTTTGTACCCTCTTGCCAGATATGTGGCAAGGCACACATCAGGTGCGGTACTCAGCATGGCATACCGTATAGAGCCTATGACAAAAGCATAGGGGACGACCTTCGTCCTTCCTCTTTCTTCTGCCGTGGTCGAGCTTTAAGTCTTAACTTCATACCTTACAACTCAGGCAAGAACTCCTTCTTTGACTGATCCATCTTGAACACCTTCAAGATCATGTCAAGGTATGTGCTCATTTGAAAGTACCATTAAGCGTTTTGATCTATCCTTATAGATCTTGATGCTCAATGTTCAAGTAGCTTAATCCAGGCTTTCCATTGAAAAACACTTTCCAAATAACCCTATATGCTTTCCAGAAATTCTACGTCATTTCTGATCAACAATATGTCAACAACATATATTCATCAGAAATTCTATAGTGCTCCCACTCACTTCTTTGGAAATACAAGTTTCTCATAAACTTTGTATACACCCAAAATCTTTGATCATCTCATCAAAGCATACATTCCAACTCCGAGATGCTTACTCCAGTCCTTAGAAGGATTGCTGGAGCTTTGCATACTTGTTAGCATCTTTCAGGATTGACAAAACCTTCCGGTTGTATCACATACAACCTTTCCTCAAGAAAATCGTCGAGGAAACAATGTTTTGACATCCTATCTGCAAGATTTCATAAATAATGCAGTAATCGCTAATATAATTCCAACAGACTCTTAGCATCGCTACGAGTGAGAAAGTCTCATCGTAGTCAACTCCTTGAACTTGTCGGAAAACATCTTAACGACAAGTCGAGCTTTCTTAATGGTGATACTTACCATCATTGTCCGTCTTCCTTTTAAAATCCATATGTACCTAACAGCCTTACGACCATCAAGTAGTTCTTCCAAAGTCTACACTTTGTTTTCATATATGGATCCTCTCTCGGATTATATGGCCTCGAGCCATTTTGGAATCCAGGCCCACCATCGCTTCTCCATAGCTCGTAGGTTCATTGTTGTCTAGCAACATGACTTCCAAGACAGGATTACGTACCACTCTGAAGTAGTACGCATCCTTGTCATCCCACGAGGTTTGGTAGTGACTTGATCTGAAGTTTCATGATCACTATCATAAGCTTCCACTTCAATTGGTGTAGGTGCCACAGGAACAACTCCCTGTGCCCTGCCACACACTAGTTGAAGAGACGGTTCAATAACCTCATCAAGTCTCCACCATCCTCCCACTCAATTCTTTCGAGAGAAACTTTTCCTCGAGAAAGGACCCGATTCTAGAAACAATCCCTTATTGCTTTCGGATCTGAGACAGGAGGTATACCCAACTGTTTTGGGTGTCCTATGAAGATGCATTTATCCGCTTTGGGTTCGAGCTTATCAGCCTGAAACTTTTTCACATAAGCGTCGCAGCCCCAAACTTTTAAGAAATGACAGCTTAGGTTTCTCTAAACCATAGTTCATACGGTGTCATCTCATCGGAATTACGTGGTGCCCTATTTAAAGTGAATGTGGTTGTCTCTAATGCCTAACCCATAAACTATCGTGGTAATTCGATAAGAGACATCATGGTATGCATCATATCCAATAGGGTGCAGTTATGATGTTCGGACACACCATCACACTATGGTGTTCCAGGCTGTATTAGTTGTGAAACAATTTCCACAATGTCTTAATTCTGTGCCAAACTCGTAATTCAGATATTCATCTCTATGATCATATCATAGATATTTTATCCTCTTGTCACGACGATCTTTCAACTTCACCCTGAAATTACTTGAACCTTTCAATAATTCAGACTCGTGATTCATCAAGTAAATATACTCAACATCTACTCAAATCATCTGTGAAGTAAGAACATAACGATATCCACTACACGCCTCAGCACTCATTGGACTGCACACATCAAAATGTATTACTTCCAACAAGTTGCTTTCTAGTTCCATTTTACTGAAAACGAGGCTTTCAGTCATCTTGCCCATGTGGTATGATTTGCATGTCTCAAGTGATTCAAAATCAAGTGAGTCCAAACGGTCCATTTGCATGGAGTTTCTTCATGCATATACACCAATAGACATGGTTCGCATGTCTCAAACTTTTCAAAAACGAGTGAGCCCAAAGATCCATCAACATGGAGCTTCTTCATGCGTTTTATACCGATATGACTTACGTGGCAGTGCCACAAGTAGGTGGTACTATCATTACTATCTTATATCTTTTGGCATGAACATGTGTATCACTACGATCGAGATTCAATAAACCATTCATTTTAGGTGCAAGACCATTGAAGGTATTATTCAAATAAACAGAGTAACCATTATTCTCCTTAAATGAATAACCGTATTGCGATAGACATAATCCAATCATGTCTATGCTCAACGCAAACACCAATCTCGATGGTAGAGGGAGCGTGCGATGCTTGATCACATCAAGCTTGGAAAAACTTCCAACACATATCGCCAGCTCACCTTTAGCTAGTCTCCGTTTACTCCGCAGCCTTTTATTTCGAGTTTACTAACACTTAGCAACCGAACCGGTATCTAATACCATGGTGCTACTAGGAGTACTAGTAAAGTACACATTAACACAATGTATATCCAATATACTTCTATCGACCTTGCCAGCCTTCTCATCTACCAAGTATCTAGGGTAATTCTGCTCCAGTGGCTGTTCCCCTTATTACAGAAGCACTTAGTCTCGGGTTTGGGTTCAACCTTGGGTTTCTTCACTAGAGCAGCAGCTGATTTGCCGTTTCATGAAGTATCCCTTCTTGCCCTTGCCCTTCTTGAAACTAGTGGTTTCACCAACCATCAACAATTGATGCTCCTTCTTGATTTCTACTTTTGTGGTGTCAAACATCGCGAATATCTCAAGGATCATCATATATGTCCCTGATATATTATAGTTCATCACGAAGCTCTAGCAGCTTGGTGGTAATGACTTCGGAGAAACATCACTATCTCATCTGGAAGATCAACTCCCACTCGATTCAAATGATTGTTGTACTCAGACAATCTGAGCACAAGCTCAACAATTGAGCTTTTCTCCCTTAGTTTGCAGGCTAAGAAAATCGTCGGAGGTCTTATACCTCTTGACGTGGGCACGAGCCTGAAATCCCAATTTCAGCCCTCGAAACATCTCATATGTTTCGCGACGTTTCAAAACGTCTTCGGTGCCTCAACTCTAAACCGTTTAACTGAACTATCACGTAGTTATCAAAATGTGTATGTCAGATGTTCGCAACATCCACAGACGACGTTCGAGGTTCAGCACACTGAGCGGTGCATTAAGGACATAAGCCTTCTATGAAGCAATGAGGACAATCCTCAGTTTACGGACCTAGTCCGCATAATTGCTACTATCAACTTTCAACTAAATTTTCTCTAGGAACATATCTAAACAGTAGAACTGAAGCGCGAGCTACGACATAATTTGCGAAGACCTTTTGACTATGTTCAGGATAATTAAGTTCATCTTATGAACTCCCACTCAGATAGACATCCCTCTAGTCATCTAAGTGATTACATGATCCGAGTCAACTAGGCCGTGTCCGATCATCACGTGAGACGGACTAGTCATCATCGGTGAACATCTTCATGTTGATCGTATCTTCTATACGACTCATGTTCGACCTTTCGGTCTTCCGTGTTCCGAGGCCATGTCTGTACATGCTAGGCTCGTCAAGTCAACCTAAGTGTTTCGCATGTGTCCCGAGGCCATGTCTGTACATGCTAGGCTCGTCAACACCCGTTGTATTCGAACGTTAGAATCTATCACATCCGATCATCACATGGTGCTTCGAAACAACGAACCTTCGCAACGGTGCACAGTTAGGGGGAACACCTTTCTTGAAATTTTAATGAGGGATCATCTTATTTACTACCGTCGTTCTAAGCAAATAAGATGCAAAAACATGATAAACATCACATGCAATCAAAAAGTGACATGATATGGCCAATATCATTTTGCTCCTTTTTGATCTCCATCTTCGGGGCTCCATGATCATCGTTGTCACCGGCATGACACCATGATCTCCATCATCGTGTCTTCATGAAGTTGTCTCGCCAACTATTACTTCTACTACTACAGCTAACAGTTAGGAATAAAGTAAAGTAATTACATGACGTTTATATTGACACGCAGGTCATAAATAAATTAAGACAACTCCTATGGCTCCTGCCGGTTGTCATACTCATCGACATGCAAGTCGTGATTCCTATTACAAGAACATGATCATCTCATACATCACATATATCATTCATCACATCCTTTGGCCATATCACATCACAAACACTTGCTGCAAAAACAAGTTAGACGTCCTCTAATTGTTGTTGCAAGTTTTTACGTGGCTGCTATAGGTTTCTAGCAAGAACGTTTCTTACCTACGCCAAAACCACAACGTGAATTGCCAATTTCTATTTACCCTTCATAAGGACCCTGTTCATCGAATCCGATCCGACTAAAGTGGGAGAGACAGACACCCGCCAGCCACCTTATGCAACTAGTGCATGTCAGTCGGTGGAACCGGTCTCACGTAAGCGTACGTGTAAGGTTGGTCCGGGCCGCTTCATCCCACGATGCCGCCGAATCAAGATAAGACTAGTAACGGCAAGATAATTGACAATATCGACGCCCACAACTACTTTGTGTTCTACTCGTGCATAGTAACTATGCATAGACCTGGCTCATGATGCCACTGTTGGGGAACATAGCAGAAATTCAAAATTTTCTACGCATCACCAAGATCAATCTGTGGAGTAATCTAGCAACAAGGGGAAGGAGAGTGCATCTACATACCCTTGTAGATCGCTAAGCGGAAGCGTTCAAGTGAACGGGGTTGATGGAGTCGTACTCGTCGTGATCCAAATCATCGATGATCCTAGTGCCGAACGGACGGCACCTCCGTGTTCAACACACGTACAGCCTGGTGACGTCTCCTACGCCTTGATACAGCAAGGGGAGAAGGAGAGGTTGGGGAAGACTCCATCCAGCAGCAGCATGACGGCGTGGTGGTGGTGGAGGAGCGCGGGACTCCAGCAGGGCTTCGCCAAGCACTACGAGAGACGAGGAGGGAGAGGGGTAGGGCTGCGCCAACAGGGAGATTGAATCGTGTGTCTATGGCAGCCCAAAACCTCAAGTATATATAGGGGGAGGGGAGGGGCTGCGCCCCACCTAGGGTTCCCCCCTAGGGGTGGCGGCAGCCTCCAGATCCCATCTAGGGTGGCGGCCACAAGGGGGGAGAGGGGGAGGCGCACCCTGGGGTGGGCCTTAGGGCCCATCTGGCCCTAGGGTTTGCCCCCTTCCACCTCCTTGGGCGCCTTGGGCCTTGGTGGGGGGCTCCCCAGCCCACCTAGGGGCTGGTCCCTTCCCACTATTGGCCCATGTAGGCCCTCCGGGGCTGGTGGCCCCACTTGGTGGACCCCCGGACCCCTCCGGTGGTCCCGGTACATTACCGGATAAACCCGAACACTTTCCGGTGGCCAAAACAGACTTCCCATATATCAATCTTTACCTCGGACCATTCCGGAACTCCTCGTGACGTCTGGGATCTCATCCGGGACTCCGAACAACATTCGGTAACCGCGTACATACTTCTCCCTATAACCCTAGCGTCATCGAACCTTAAGTGTGTAGACCCTACGGGTTCGGGAAGTCATGCAGACATGGCCGAGACAACTCTCCGGTCAATAACCAACAGCGGGATCTGGATACCCATGTTGGCTCCCACATGCTCCACGATGATCTCATCGGATGAACCACGATGTCAAGGACTTAATCAATCCCGTATACAATTCCCTTTGTCTATCGGTACGATACTTGCCCGAGATTCGATCGTCGGTATCCCGATACCTTGTTCAATCTCGTTACCGGCAAGTCTCTTTACTCGTTCCGTAACACATCATCCCGTGATCAACTCCTTGATCACATTGTGCACATTATGATGATGTCCTACCGAGTGGGCCCAGAGATACCTCTCCGTTTACACGGAGTGACAAATCCCAGTCTCGATTCGTGCCAACCCAACAGACACTTTCGGAGATACCTGTAGTGTACCTTTATAGCCACCCAGTTACGTTGTGACGTTTGGCACACCCAAAGCACTCCTACGGTATCCGGGAGTTGCACAATCTCATGGTCTAAGGAAATGATACTTGACATTAGAAAAGCTTTAGCATACGAACTACATGATCTTGTGCTAGGCTTAGGATTGGGTCTTGTCCATCACATCATTCTCCTAATGATGTGATCCCGTTATCAACGACATCCAATGTCCATGGTCAGGAAACCGTAACCATCTATTGATCAACGAGCTAGTCAACTAGAGGCTTACTAGGGACATGGTGTTGTCTATGTATCCACACATGTATCTGAGTTTCCTATCAATACAATTCTAGCATGGATAATAAACGATTATCATGAACAAGGAAATATAATAATAACCAATTTATTATTGCCTCTAGGGCATATTTCCAACATCTTACTCAATCCATAGGTAGGTATGGTGGACTCTCATGGCAAAACTGGTTTAAGGGTATTTGGAAGCACAAGTAGTATCTCTACTTGGTGCGATGAATTTGGCTAGCATGAGGGGGAAAGGCAAGCTCAACCATGTTGGATGATCCATGACAATATAATTTATCTCAGATGTAAGAAAACATAACCCATTATGTTGTCTTCCTTGTCCAATGTCAACTCTTTAGCATGTCATATTTTAATGAGTGCTCACAATCATAAAAGATGTCCAAGATAGTATATTTATATGTGAAGACCTCTCTTTCTTTATTACTTCCTATTAATTGGAACGATGACCAAAACTATGTTTGTCAACTCTCAACAACTTATATTCATCATACTTTTTCTATGTGAGCTCATTACTCTCCATAAGATCCATATGATCTCTTTGTTTCCTTTTTTATTTATTTCTCTTTTCTTTTATTCACTTAGGATCATGGCAAAATAATCAAGCCCTTGACTCAACACTAATCTTTATTATATATAGCTCACGGACTCGATTACATAGAGGGATCATAAAGCAAAACTCAAAACTAGATGATGCCATAAACTTTATTCTACTAGATCAACATATTACCAAAAGTATCAAACTAAGAAAAACGGTAAAGATAAAAGTGATGGTGATACGATACCGGGGCACTCCCCCAAGCTTGGCAGTTGCCAAGGGGAGTGCCTATACCAGATACTCAATTCTTCTTTGTTGGCGGAGAAGATGGAGATGATGATGGATAGTCACACATCGAGCGTAAGAGGTCCTCCAGCTTGTGGATAATGCCCTTGAGTGCAACAATATGCTCCTTCAACAAAATATTTTCACGTGTGAGATACTTGTTCTGTATACGAGCTAACTCAATCATCTTGAAAGCTTCGATCTCAGTTGGGGTAAGAAGATTGTGATAAAGTTGAAGGATGTCTTCTGCTGCCGGAGCGTGATCCTCCCTGGCCTTCTTGATCCCTTCATCCTTGTTGATCTCCATGGGTTCTGCCCTCTTCAGCTCTATCTTCATTAGCCAAGCATCGTTGTCACCATTGTTGGAGGAGGGGGACGACATGATGCCTGGCCTTGACGACCCTGATAGGAAACAACTCGAAACAAGAAAAGAGGATATTTGCGTGATACATGAGTCAAAACCTTCGGGAGATTATATAATGAATTTTTACCAACCAAAAAACGTGTCGTGTAAGAAAACGGAGTCCGGAGAGCGCACGAGGTGCCCACGAGGTAGGGGGCGCGCCCAGGAGGGTAGGGCGCGCTCTCCACCCTCGTGGAGCCCTCGTGTCCTTCCCGGACTGCTTCTTATTTTTCTATTTTTCTAAATATTCAAAAACAGAGAAATATTGCCTTAAAAACAGTTTTGGAGTCGGTTTACTTACCATACCACATACCTATTCCTTTTTGGAGTCTGAAACGTTCCGGAAAGTGTCCCTTATGTATTCCTCCCGGGTTACGGTTTCAATAACATTGGTTTCAACATTTATGGGATTACCTGAGATATAATGGTTGATTCTTTGACCGTTCACCACCTTCGGATTTGTGCCTTCGAAGTTGTTGATTTTTATGGCACCGGAACGATAGACCTCCTCGATAACATAAGGACCTTCCCATTTAGTGAGAAGTTTTCCTGCAAAAAAATCTTAAACGAGAGTTGTATAGCAATACATAATCACCTACATTAAACTCACGCTTTTGTATCCTTTTATCATGCCATCTTTTAACTTTTTCTTTAAACAACTTGGCATTTTTGTAGGCTTGGGTTCTCCATTCATTGAGTGAGCTAATATCAAATAAGATCTTCTCACCGGCAAGTTTAAAATCATAATTGAGCTCTTTAATAGCGCAATATGCATTGTGTTCTAGTTTGAGAGGTAAGTGACATGCTTTTCCATAAACCATTTTATACGGAGACATACCCATAGGATTTTTATATGCAGTTCTATAGGCCCATAATGCATCATCTAGTTTCTTGGACTAATTCTTTCTAGACCTATTGACAATCTTTTGCAAAATTAATTTGAGCTCTCTATTACTCAATTCTACTTGACCACTAGACTGAGGGTGATAAGGAGATGCAAATTAACATCATACTTAGCAAGCATTTTACGGAAATCACCGTGAATAAAATGTGAACCACCATCAGTCATTAAATATCTAGGGACTCCAAATCTTGGAAAAATAACATCTTTAAGTATTTTAATTGAAGTGTTATGATCAGCACTACTAGTTGGAATAGCTTCCACCCACTTAGTAACGTAATCAACAACAACTAAAATATGTGTATAACCATTAGAGGCAGGAAAAGGTCCCATATAGTCAAAGCCCCAAACATCAAATGGTTCAATAAAGAGTGAATAGTTCATAGGCATTTCTTGATGTCTACTAATATTACCAATTCTTTGACATTCATCACAAGATAAGACAAACTTACGGGCATCTTTGAAGAGAGTAGGCCAATAAAAACCAGATTGCAATACCTTATGTGCAGTTCTATCTCCAGCATGGTGTCCTCCATAAGCTTCGGAGTGACACTTCATAGGATCTGTTCCTGTTCATGCTCAGGTACACAACGTCTAATAACACCATCTACTCCTTTATAAAGATGTGGGTCATCCCAAAAGTAATGCCTCAAATCATAGAAGAACTTTTTCTTTTGCTGGTATGTGAAACTAGGTGGTATGAATTTGGCAACAATGTAATTAGCATAATCAGCATACCATGGAGCAGTAGGAGAAGCATTTATGACATTTAATTGCTCATCAGGAAAGCTATCATCAATAGGTAGTGGGTCATCAAGCACATTTTCTAACCTAGACAAGTTGTCTGCAACGGGGTTCTCAGCTCCCTTTCTATCAACAATATGTAAGTCAAATTCTTGTAGCAAGAGAACCCATCTAATAAGTCTAGGTTTAGCATCTTTCTTTTCCATAAGATATTTAATAGCAGCATGATCAGTGTGAATAGTTACTTTAGAATCAACAATATAAGGTCTGAACTTATCACAAGCAAATACAACTGCTAAGAATTCTTTTTCAGTAGTAGCATAATTTCTTTGAGCATTGTCTAGGGTTTTACTAGCATATTGAATAACGTTTAATTTCTTATCAACTCTTTGCCCTAGAGCAGCACCTACAACATAATCATTAGCATCACACATAATTTCAAAGGGTAAATTCCAATCAGGTGGCTGAACAATAGGTGCAGAGATCAATGCTTTCTTAAGTATTTCAAATGCTTCTACACAACCATCATCAAAGACAAATGGTATATCTTTTTGTAATAAATTAGTCAGAGGCCGAGAAATTTTTGAGAAGTCCTTAATGAACCTCCTCTAAAATCTGGCATGACCAAGGAAACTTCTTATACCTTTGATGTCCTTGGGGCATGTCATCTTTTCAATAGCATCAACCTTGGCTTTATCAACTTCAATACCTCTTTTAGAAACTTTATGCCCCAAGACAATACCTTCATTAACCATAAAGTGACACTTTTCCCAATTCAAGACAAGATTAGTTTCTTCACATCTCTGCAAAACTCGATCAAGGTTGCTCAAGCAATCATCAAAAGAAGATCCATAGATGGAGAAATCGTCCATGAAAACCTCACAAATCTTTTCACAAAAGTCAGAGAATATAGCCATCATGCATCTTTGAAAGGTAGCAGGTGCATTACATAAACCAAAAGGCATACGTCTATAAGCAGAAGTACCAAAAGGGCAAGTAAAAGTAGTCTTTGATTGATCCTTGGCTGACATAGGTATTTGAGAGAAACCAGAATAACCATCTAGAAAGCAAAAATGTCTATGTTTGGATAATCTTTCTAGAATTTGATTGATAAAACATAAGGGGCAATGATCCTTTTTAGTGGCCTTATTTAATTTGCGGAAATCAATTACCATCCTATAACCTGTAATAATTCTTTGAGGAATCAATTCATCTTTATCATTAGGAACGACAGTAATACCTCTCTTCTTAGGGACACAATGGACAGGACTTACCCACTGACTATCAGCAACGGGATAGATTATACCCGCCTCAAGGAGCTTTAGTATTTCCTTTCTTACCACTTCTTTCATTTTAGGATTCAGCCATCGTTGATGATCACGAACTGGTTTAGCATCTTCTTCCAAATTTATTTTATGTTGACATAGAGTGGGACTAATGCCCTTAAGATCATCAAGAGTATACCCAATAGCAGCACGGTGCTTCTTCAGAGTTTTCAATAATCTCTCTTCCTCATGCTCTGAAAGGTTAGCACCAATAATAACAGGATGTATCTTTTTCTCATCAAGATAAGCATATTTAAGAGTATCAGGCAACGGTTTAAGCTCAAACACGGGATCACCCTTGGGTGGAGGAGGATCCCCTAGGATTTCAACAGGCAAATTGTGTTTCAAAATAGGTTCCTGTTTAAAGAATACTTCATCTATTTCCCTTCTTTCATTCATAAACATATCATTTTCATGGTCTAGCAAATACTGTTCTAAAGGATCACTAGGAGGTACGGCAATAGAAGCAAGACCAATAATTTCATCCTTACTAGGTAATTCTTCTTCACGGTGTTGTCTACTAAATTTAGAGAAATTAAATTCATGAGACATATCATCTAAACCGATAGTAACAACATCCTTTTTGCAATCTATCTTAGCATTAACAGTGTTTAAGAAGGGTCTACCAAATATAATGGGACAAAAGCTATCTTGTGGGGAACCAAGAACAAGAAAATCAGCAGGATATTTAGTTTTCCCACACAAGACTTCAACATCTCTAACAATTCCCATTGGTGAAATAGTATCCCTATTGGCAAGTTTAATTGTGACAACAATATCTTCTAACTCAACAGGTGCAATATCATGCATAATTTCTCTATATAGGTCAATAGGTATTGCACTAGCACTGGCACCCATATCACATAAGCCATGATAACAATGATCTCCTATTTTAACAGAAATAACAGGCATGCCTACCATAGGTCTAGGTTTATCTTTAGCACAAGGTTTGGCAATTCTAGCAGTTTCATCACAGAAATAAATAACATGCCCATCAATATTATCAGCCAAAAGATCTTTAACAATAGCAATATTAGGTTCAACTTTAACTTGCTCAGGAGGTGTATATGTTCTAATATTGATTTTACGAACCACAGTTGAATCTTTAGCATGATCCTTTATCCTAACAGGGAAAGGTGGTTTCTCAACATAAGAAGTAGGAACAATAGGATCATTATAAGTGATAGTATTTTCTTCAACTTTAATAGGTGTAGCTACTTTTACTTCTATGGGAGGATGATATTTAAACCACTTCTCCTTGGGGAGATCAACATAAGTAGCAAAAGATTCACAGAAAGAAGCTACTATGTCAGAGTCAAGTCCATATTTAGTGCTAAATTTACGAAAAACATCGGTATCCATAAAAGATTTAACACAATCAAACTTAGGTGTCATACCTGACTCCTTACCTTCGTCGAGGTCCCAATCTTCAGAGTTGCGTTTAATTCTTTCCAATAAATCCCATTTGAATTCAATAGTCTTCATCATAAAAGAGCCAGCACAAGAAGTATCGAGCATGGTGCGATTGTTATCAGAAAGCCGAGCATATAAATTTTGAATAATCATTTCTCTTGAGAGCTCATGATTGGGGCATGAATATAACATTGATTTAAGCCTCCCCCAAGCTTGAGCGATGCTTTCTCCTTCGCAAGGCCAAAAATTATATATATAATTGCGATCACAATGAACAAGATGCATAGGATAAAACTTCTGATGAAATTCCAATTTCAATCGTTTGTAGTTCCATGACCCCGTATCATCACATAGCCTATACCATGTCAATGCATCTTCCTTCAAAGATAAAGGGAAGACCTTCTTCTTAATAACATCTCCGGGTACACCTACAAGCTTAAATCATCCACAAACTTCATCCACATATATTAGGTGCTCATCAGGATGCGTTGTTCCATCTCCTGCAAAAGGATTAGCTAGCTGTTTTTCTATCATACCCGAAGGAATTTCAAAGCAGACATTTTCATTTTCAGTAGGTTGAGGAGCAACTCTTTGCTCTACTGGCCGGGGTGAAGATACCCCGAACAAGCCCCTCACAGGATTACTTTCCATAGTAACAAGTGACAGTAAATTTCAGCACACTATATAAATTTTCCTTACCAAATTCCACCTACCAATGGCACTTCACACCCCGGCAACGGTGCCAGAAAAGAGTCTTGATGACCCACAAGTATAGGGGATCTATCATAGTCCTTTCGATAAGTAAGAGTGTCGAACCCAACGAGGAGCAGAAGGAAATGATAAGCGGTTTCCAGCAAGGTATTCTCTGCAAGTACTGAAATAAGTGGTAACAGATAGTTTTGTGATAGGATAATTTGTAACGAGCAACACGTAACAAAAGTAAATAAAGTGCAGCAAGGCGGCCCAATCCTTTTTGTAGCAAATGACAAGCCTGGACAAAATCCTATATAGAGAAAAGCGCTCCCGAGGACACATGGGGATATCGTCAAGCTAGTTTTCATCACGTTCATATGATTCGCGTTCGGTACTTCGATAATTTGGTATGTGGGTGGACCGGTGCTTGGGTACTGTCCTTACTTGGACAAGCATCCCACTTATGATTAAACTCTATTTCAAGCATCCACAACTGCAACAAAAGTATTAAGGTAAACCTAACCATAGCATGAAACATATGGATCCAAATGAGCCCCTTACGAAGCATCGCATAAACTAGGGTTTAAGCTTCTGTCACTCTAGCAACCCATCATCTGCTTATTACTTCCCAATGCCTTCCTCTAGGCCCAAATAATGGTGAAGTGTCATGTAGTCGACGTTCACATAGCACCACTAGAGGAGAGACAACATACATCTCATCAAAATATCGAACGAATACCAAATTCACATGACTACTAATAGCAAGACTTCTCCCATGTCCTCAGGAACAAACGTAATTACTCACAAAGCATATTCATGTTCATAATCAGAGGGGTATCAATATGCATATAGGATCTGAACATATGATCTTCCACCAAATAAACCAACTAGCATCAACTACAAGGAGTAATTAACACTACTAGCAACCCACAGGTACCAATCCCGGACTTGGAGACAAGAATTGGATACAAGAGATGAACTAGGGTTTTGAGATGAGATGGTGCCGGTGAAGATGTTGATGGAGATTGACCCCCTCCTAATGAGAGGATTGTTGGTGATGACGATGGCGATGATTCCCCCCTCCCGGAGGGAAGTTTCCCCGACAGAACAGCTCTACCAGAGCCCTAGATTGGTTCCGCCTCGTGGCGGCGGAGTCTCGTCCAGAAAGCTGGCTTATGAATTTTTTTTCTCATCGAAAGACTCCATATAGCAGAAGATGGCGACCGGAGGGCCACCAGTGGGCCCATGAGGTAGGGGGGCGCGCCCCACCCTCATGGGTAGGGTGTGGCCCCCTGGTGAACTTCTTGCGCTCAATATTTTTTGTTTATTCTAAAAACGTCTTCCGTGAAGTTTTAGGACTTTTGGAGCTGTGCAGAATAGGTCTCTAATATTTGCTCCTTTTCCAGCCCAGAATCCCAGCTGCCGGCATTCTCCCTCTTTATGTAAACCTTGTAAAATAAGAGAGAATAGGCATAAGTATTGTGACATAATGTGTAATAACATCCCGTAATGCAATAAATATCGATATAAAAGCATGATGCAAAATGGACGTATCAACCGCTGTCCAGTGTTCCACTCCTGGATTACTTTGGTACCTCCCTGCTAAACTTATAGCAAGGCACACATCAGGTCTCGTACACAACATTGCATACATGATAGAACCTATGGCTGAGGCATAGGGAATGACTTTCATTTTCTCTCTATCTTCTGCAGTGGTCGGGCATTGAGTCTGACTCAACTTCCGTCCTTGTAACACAGGCAAGAACCCTTTCTTTGACTGATCCATTTTTAACTTCTTCAAAACTTTATCAAGGTATGTGCTTTGTGAAAGTCCAATTAAGCGTCTTGATCTATATCTATAGATCCTGATGCCCAATATATAAGCAGCTTCACCGAGGTCTTTCATTGAAAATTTCTTATTCAAGTATCCTTTTATGCTATCTAGAAATTATGTATTATTTCCAATCAACAATATGTCATCCACATATAATATTAGAAATGCTACAGAGCTCCCACTCACTTTCTTGTAAATACAGGCTTCTCCAAAAGTCTGTATAAAACCATATGCTTTGATCACACTATCAAAGCGTATATTCCAACTTCGAGATGCTTGCACCAGTCCATAAATGGATCAATGGAGCTTGCACACTTTTTTAGCACCTTTAGGATCGACAAAACCTTCTGGTTGCATCATATACAACTCTTCTTTAAGAAATTATTTAAGGAATGCAGTTTTTACATCCATTTGCCAAATTTCATAATCATAAAATGCGGCAATCACTAACATGATTCGGACAGACTTAAGCATCACTATGGGTGAGAAGGTCTCATCGTAGTCAACTCCTTGAACTTGTCAAAAACCTTTTGCTACAAGTCAAGCTTTGTAGATAGTAACATTACTATCAGCGTCGGTCTTCTTGAAGATCCATGTATTCTCTATGGTTTGACGATCATCGGGCAAGTCAACCAAAGTCCACACTTTGTTCTCGTACATGGAACCCATCTCAGATTTCATGGCCTCAAGCCATTTTGCGTAATATGGACTCATCATCACTTCCTCATAGTTCGTAGGTTCATCATGGTCTAGTAACATGACCTCCAGAACAAGATTACCGTACCACTCTGGTGCAGACCATACTCTGGTTGACCTACTAGGTTTGGTAGTAACTTGATCTGAAGTTTCATGATCATCATCATTAGCTTCCTCACTAATTGGTGTAGGAATCACTGGAACTAATTTCTGTGATGAACTACTTTCCAATTCGGGAGAAGGTACAATTACCTCATCGAGTTTGACTTTCCTCCCACTCACTTCTTTCGAGAGAAACTCCTTCTATAGAAAGGATCCATTCTTAGGAACGAATATCTTGCCTTTCGGATCTGTGATAGAAGGTGTACCCAACAATTTCCTTTGGGTATCCTATAAAGACGCATTTCTCCGATTTGGGTTCGAGCTTATTAGGTTGAAGCTTTTTCACATAAGCATCACAACCCCAAACTTTAAGAAATGACAGCTTAGGTTTCTTGCCAAACCACAATTCATATGGTGTCGTCCCAACAGATTTAGATGGTGCCCTATTTAACGTGAATGCAGCCATCTCTAAAGCATAACCCCAAAACGATAGTGGTAAATCGGTAAGAGACATCATAGATCACACCATATCTAATAAAGTACGGTTACGACGTTCGGACACACCATTACGCCGTGGTGTTTGAAGGAAATATGCCCTAGAGGCAATAATAAAGTTGTTATTTATATTTCCTTATATCATGATAAATGTTTATTATTAATGCTAGAATTGTATTAACCGGAAACTTAGTACATGTGTGGATACATAGACAAAACAGTGTGTTGCTAGTATGCCTCTACTTGACTGGCTCATTAATCAAAGATGGTTATGTTTCCTGACCATAGACATGTGTTGTTATTTGATGAACGGGATCACATCATTAGAGAATGATGTGATGGACAAGACCCATCCGTTAGATTAGCATAATGATCATTTAGTTTTATTGCTATTACTTTCTTCATGACTTATACATGTTCCTCTGGCTATGAGATTATGCAACTCCGGAATACCGGAGGAACACTTTGTTTGCTATCAAACATCACAATGTAACTGGTTGATTATAAAGATGCTCTACAAGTGTCTTCGATGGTGTTTGTTGAGTTGGCATAGATCGAGATTAGGATTTGTCACTCCGAGTATCGGAGAGGTATCTTTGGGCCCTCTCGGTAATGCACATCACTATAAGCCTTGCAAGCAATGTAACTTATGAGTAAGTTACGGGATGATGCATTACGGAATGAGTAAAGAGACTTGCCAATGTGATTGGACTAGGTATGATGATACCGGCGATCGAATCTTGGGCAAGTAACATACCGATGACAAAGGGAATAACATATATTGTTATGCGGTTTGACCGATAAAGATCTTCGTAGAATATGTAGGAGCCAATATGAGCATCCAGGTTCCGCTATTGGTTATTGACCGAAGATGTGTCTCGGTCATGGCTACATAGTTCTCGAACCCGTAGGGTCCGCACGCTTAACGTTCAATGACGATTAGTATTATGAGTTATGTGTTTTGGTGACCGAAGTTTGTTCGGAGTCTCGGATGAGATCACGGACATGACTAGGAGTCTCGAAATGGTCGAGAGGTAAAGATTCATATATTGGAAGGTTGTATTCGGACATCGGAATGGTTCCGAGTGATTCGGGGATTTTTCCGGGGTACCGAGGGGTTACCTGAACCTCCCCCCCGGGGGAGGGGGAATATTGGGCCTACATTGGACATAGGGGAGAGGGGAGGCAGCCCACTGATAACCCAGAAGTATAGGGGATCACAACAGTTTTCGACGGTAGAGTATTCAACCCAAATTTATTGATCCGACACAAGGGGAGCCAAAGAATATTCTCAAGTATTAGCAGCTGAGTTGTCAATTCAATGATACATCCATTTTGCATCATGCTTTTATATCGATATTTATTGCATTATGGGCTGTTATTACACATTATGTCACAATAGTTATGCATGTTCTCTCTTATTTTACAAGGTTTACATAAAGAGGGACAATGCCGGCAACTGGGATTCTGGGCTGGAAAAGGAGCAAATATTAGAGACTTATTCTGCACAGCTCCAAAAGTCCTGAAACTTCACGGAAGACGTTTTCCAAATATATAAAAAATACTGAGAGCAAGAACTTCACCAGGGGGCCACACCCTGTCCACGAGGGTGGGGGGCGTGCCCTACCCCCTGGGCGCGCCCCCTACCTCGTGGGCCCCCTGGTGGCCCTCCGGTGGCCATCTTCTGCTATATGGAGTCTTTCGGTGGGAAAAAAAATCATAAGCCATCTTCTCGGACGAAACTCCGCCGCCACGAGGCGGAACCTTGGCGGAACCAATCTAGGGCTCTGGCGGAGCTGTTCTGCCGGGGAAACTTCCCTCCCGGAGGGGGAAATCATTGCCATCATCATCACCAATGCTCCTCTCATCAGGAGAGGGCAATCTCCATCAACATCTTCATCAGCACCATCTCATCTCAAAACCCTAGTTCATCTCTTGTATCCAATTCTTGTCTCCAAGTCCGGGATTGGTGCTAGTAGGTTGCTAGTAGTGTTAATTACTCCTGGTAGTTGATGCTAGTTGGTTTAATTGGTGGAAGATCATATGTTCAGGTCCTATATGCATATTAATACCCCTCTGATTATGAACATGTTTATGCTTTATGAGTAGTTACTTTTGTTCCTGAGGAAATGGGAGAAGTCTTGCTATTAGTAGTCATGTGAATTTGGTATTCGTTCATATTTTGATGAGATCTATGTTGTCTCTCCTCTAGTGGTGTTATGTGAACGTCGACTACATGACACTTCACCATTATTTGGGCCTAGAGGAGGCATTGGGGAGTAATAAGTAGATGATGGGTTACTAGAGTGACAGAAGCTTAAACCCTAGTTTATGCATTACTTCGTAAGGGGCTGATTTGGATCCATATGTTTCATGCTATGGTTAGGTTTACCTTAATACTTTTGTTGTAGTTGCGGATGCTTGCAATAGAGGTTAATCATAAGTGGGATGCTTTTCCAAGTAAGGGGAGTACCCAAGCACCGGTCCACCCACATGCCAAATTATCAAAGTACCAAACACAAATCATATGAACGTGATGAAAACTAGCTTGACGATATTCCCATGTGTCCTCGGGAGCGCTTTACATCTTATAAGAGTTTGTCCAGGCTTGTCCTTTGCTACAAAAAGGATTGGGCCATCTTGCTGCACCTTATTTACTTTTGTTACTCGTTGCTCGTTACAAATTATCTTATCACAAAACTATCTATTACCACTTATTTCAGTACTTGCAGAAAATACATTGCTGGAAACCGCTTATCATTTCCTTTTGCTCCTCATTGGGTTCGACACTCTTACTTATCGAAAGGACTACTATAGATCCCCTATACTTGTGGGTCATCATTCAACCACACCTGGAAACTTAATATCTGCAGCAAGGTGTTTAGTAGCAAAGTAATATGATAGTAGTGGTAATAGTGGTAAAAGGTAACGGTAGCAAAAGTAATATTTTTGGTGTTTTATAGTGATGATAACAATAGCAACGAAAAAGTAAATAAGCGAAGAACAATATATGGAAACCTCGTAGGCAATGGATTAGTGATGGAGAATTGTGCTGGATGTGTTTCATCATGTAACAGTCATAACCTAGGGTGACACAGAACTAGCTCCTGTTCGTCAATGTAATGTAGGCATGTATTCCGAATATAGTCATACGTGCTTATGGAAAACAACTTGCATGCCATCTTTTGTCCTACCCTCCCGTGGCAGCGGGGTCCTATTGGAAACTAAGGGATATTAAGGCCTCCTTTTAATAGAGTACCAGACCAAAGCATTAACACATAGTGAATACATTAATTCCTCAAACTACGGTCATCACCGATAAGTATCCCGATTATTGTCACTTCGGGGTTAACGGATCATAACACATAATAGGTGACTATAGACTTGCAAGATAGGATCAAGAACTCTGATATATTGATGAAAACATAATAGGTTCAGATCTGAAATCATGGCACTCGGGCCTTAGTGACAAGCATTAAGCATAGCAAAGTCATAGCAACATCAATCTCAAAACATAGTGGATACTAGGGATCAAACCCTAACAAAACTAACTCGATTACATGATAAATCTCATCCAACCCATCACCATCCAGCAAGCCTACGATGGAATTACTCACGCACGGCAGTGAGCATCATGGAATTGGTGATGGAGGATGGTTGATGATGACGATGGCGACGAATTCCCCTCTCCGGAGCCCCGAACAGACTCCAGATCAGCCCTCCCGGGAGAGTTTAGGGCTTGGCGGCCGCTCCGTATCGTAAAACGCGATGAATCCTTCTCCCTGGTTTTTTCTCCCTGAAGTGAATATACGGAGTCAGGGTTGAGGTCGGTGGAGCGTTAGGGGGCCCACGAGGCAGGGGGGCGCGCCCCCACCCTCGTGGACACATGGAGCCCCCCCTGACGTGGATCTTCCTTCCAGTATTTATTATATATTCCAAAATAATTCTCCGTTGATTTTTAGGTCATTCTGAGAACTTTTATTTCTGCACAAAAATAACACCATGGCAATTCTGCTGAAAACAACGTCAGTCCGGGTTAGTTCCATTCAAATCATGCAAGTTAGAGTCCAAAACAAGGGCAAAGTGTTTGGAAAAGTAGATACGATGGAGACGTATCAACTCCCCCAAGCTTAAACCTTTGCTTATCCTCAAGCATTTCAGTTGATAAACTGAAAGTGATAAAGAAAAACTTTTACAAACTCTGTTTTCTCTTGTTGCTGTAAATATGTAAAGCCAGCATTCAAGTTTTTAGCAAAGATTATGAACTAACCATATTCACAATAACATTTAGGTCTCATGTTTACTCATATCAATGACATAATCAACTAGCGAGCAATAATAATAAATCTCGGATGACAACACTTTCTCAAAAAAATCATGATATGATATAACAAGATGGTATCTCGCTAGCCCTTTCTGAGACCGCAAAACATAAATGCAGAGCACCTTTAAAGATCAAGGACTGACTAGAAATTGTAATTCATGGTAAAAGAGATCCAGTCAAGTCATACTCAATGTAAACTAACAGTAATGAATGCAAATGATAGTGGTGCTCTCCAACTGGTGCTTTTTAATAAGAGGGTGATGACTTAGCATAAAAGTAAATAGATAGGTCCTTCGCAGAGGGAAGCAGGTATTTGTAGAGGTGCCAGAGCTCGGTTTTGAAATAGACATGAATAATATTTTGTGCGGTATACTTTCATTGTCAACATAACAACCGAGAGATGGCGATATCTTCCATGCTACACACATTATAGGCGGTTCCCAAACAGAATGGTAAATTTTATACTCCCCCTCCACCAACAAGCATCAATCCATGGCTTGCTCGAAGCAACGAGTGCCTCCAACTAACAAGAGTCCCGAGGGAGTTTTGTTTGCAGTTATTTTGATTTGATTTGCATAAAGCATGGGACTGGGGATCCCGGTGACCAGCCATTTTCTCGTGAGTGAGGAGCGGAATCCACTCCTCTTGAGAATAACCCGCCTAACATGGAAGATACAGACAACCCTAGTTGATACATGAGCTATTCGAGCATACAAAACAGAATGTTTATTTGAAGGTTTAGAGTTTGGCACATACAAATTTACTTGGAACGGCAGGTAGATACCATATATAGGTAGGTATGGTGGACTCATATGGAATAACTTTGGGGTTTATGGAATTGGATGCACAAGCAGTATTCCCGCTTAGTACAGGTGAAGGATAGCAAAAGACTCGGAAGCGACCAGCTAGAGAGTGACAACAGTCATGAACATGCATTAAAATTAATCAACACCGAATGCAAGCATGAGTAGGATATAGTGCACCATGAACATAAATATCGTAGAGGCTATGTTGATTTTGTTTCAACTACATGCGTGAACATGTGACAAGTCAAGCCACTCGAATCATTCAAAAGAGGATACCACCCTATCATACCACATCACAACCATTTTAATAGCATGATGACACGCAAGGTAAACCATTATAATCTCCTAGCTAATTAAGCATGGCATAAGCAACTATAGTCTCTAATTGTCATTGCAAACATGTTTATTCATAATAGGCTGAATCAGGAACGATGAACTAATCATATTTACAAAAACAAGAGAGGTCGAGTTCATAACAGCTTTTCTCATCTCAATAAGTTCATCATATAATCATCATTATTGCCTTTCACTTGCACGACCGAACGATGTGAATAATAATAATAGTGCATGTGCATTGGACTAAGCTAGAATCTGCAAGCATTCAATTCAAGAGAAAAGACAAGGTAATATGGGCTCTTTGTTAGATTAATCAATAATGCATATAAGAGCTCGTCGGTGTCAAAACCGGCGGATCTCGGGTAGGGGGTCCCGAACTATGCGTCTAGGCCGGATGGTAACAGGAGGCAGGGGACACAATGTTTTACCCAGATTCGGGCCCTCTTGATGGAGGTAAAACCCTATGTCCTGCTTGATTGATATTGATGATATGGGTAGTACAAGAGTAGATCTACCACGAGATCGGAGAGGCTAAACCCTAGAAGCTAGCCTATGGTATGATTGTATGTTATGGTTGTTGTCCTACGGACTAAAACCCTTCGGTTTATATAGACACCGGAGAGGGTTAGGGTTACACAAGGTCGGCTACAAAGGAGGAGATATCCATATCCGTATTGCCTAGCTTGCCTTCCACGCTAAGTAGAGTCCCATCCGGACACGAGACGAAGTCTTCAATCTTGTATCTTCATAGTCTAACAGTCCGACCAATGGAGATAGTCCGGCTGTCCGGAGACCCCCTAATCTAGGGCTCCCTCAGTAGCCCCTGAACCAGGCTTCAATGACGATGAGTCCGGCGCGTAGTATTGTCTTCGGCATTGCAAGGCGGGTTCCTTCTCCGAATACATCACAGAAGAATTTGAATACGAGGATAGCGTCCGACCCTGCAAAATAAGCTCCACATATCACCGTAGAGAGAATAATATTTTCGCAAATCCAATTTGCTGACTTGTTTTGGCAGCATGACGTTATGTCATGGCCCGGTGATTATTTGAACCATTTTTCTTCAACCAGCTCCACACATAACGCGAGGCGGTTTCTTGACACGTCTTGTCAAAGTAGAGATCGTGTTCCCCCAATTACGGGATTCTCATTAATGCGGTCGTGGGTAACCCAACCATGTCTAGGACTCCTAGATTATAGGCAAGTCCTAAACGGCTACGGAGAGGACGCTTGATATTCACCCTGTTTAGAAAGGGACAAGGTTTTCGCTTTTTCCCTCTCGTGCTCAATCGAACCCTTCCCCCGCCTCGAGTTCAATTACCCAAAGCCCAGGTTAGGTGCTCCGGATCTTCAATCATGTCCGGATCCAGCCTTCAAGGCCGATGGATGCTCTCCTCCGTGACGGAAGAGGACATCAAGAAGTTAAGGGAGGCCAGATACCTGACCGCCGAGGTTTCGCATCGGCTACCTGCTCGAGGGAAGGTCGTCCCTACTCCCGAACCCAACGAGAATGTCGTGTTCGTCTCCCACTTCCTCCGAGGCCTAGGCCTCACTCTGGATCCCTTCGTCAGGGGTTTGATGTTCTATTATGGGCTAGATTTCCACCAACACAGACCCAAGACCCTCGCGAGGGGCCAAGCCTCGCGGGGCGGACGACGCGGAGCTTCCTGAGGCATGGCCTCACCAGGCTGGCTCGCAAGGAGGCGAAGAGATCAAGGCGGGGTACCTCATGAGGTGCCCGTGACACAAGCCATGACGACCAAGGGCGCCAGGCGGGCGCCAGCCCGTGCAGTATCCTCCTTTCCTCTTTGGTGCAAAGGGAGCAAGCGCAGTTGCGGAGTACCGAGGCATCAGGCAAAGGTTGCCATTTCGGTGCAACAAGACCAAGACCAGGAGGACTGCAAGACGGAGGTCATCGTGGAGCCCAAGACGGCGTCACCACCAGAGCTTTGTGCAGGCGAAGACTACTTTTGTCAGGATAGCTGGTACTAGCTGTCCCCCTTCAAATTAGCCCACCATTGTTGGCTCCCTTCCAGCTCGATATTTGGGAAGAGGACCAGGGCCTCTACAAATAGGACCAGCCCCCCCACAGGAGAGGTAGAATCAGAGAGAGAATCAGAGAGAGAGAGAGAGAGGTTAGAGGCTAGAGGTTGGAGATCAACAATCAGAGAAGAGAGAGAGAGAGAAGGGTGACTGAACTCCTCCCAGCAGTTCATCGCCCCAGCTAAGAGCAGACCCTCGCGAGTGTCAGATTTCGGGTTCCGGCAGACCCTTGAGGTTCGAACACTGGGGTGCGCGCGGAGATTTCACCTCCTACCTACCTGCACCCCCCGCCATGCTAGGATCAAAGCTATGAAAAGAACAACACAAGGGACACGGGGTTTATACTGGTTCGGGCCAACGTTGTGGTGTAATACCCTACTCCAGTGTGTGGTGTGTGGATTGCCTCTTGGGCTGATGGTGACGAACAATACAAGGAAGAACAGCCTCGCGAGGGTCTGTTCTTGGCTGGGGCGATGAACTTATGGGAGGAGTTCAGCCACCTTTCTCTATCTCTCTCTCTCTGCTCACCACCTCTCTACTTGCTGGGCCCTTGGAGGAGACTGAGCCGAACCCCTTGCTACGTGGGTGGCCGGTCCTATTTATAGTGGCCCTGGTCCTCTTCCCAAATATTGAGCGGGAAGGGAGCCAACAATGGCAGGCTAATTTGAAGGGGGACATCAAGTATCAACTATCCTGACAAAAGTAGTCTTCGCCTACGCAAAGCTCTGGTGATGACGTCGTCTTGGGCTCCACGGTGACCTCCGTCTCGTAGTCCTCCTGGTCTTGGTCTCGTTGCACCGAAATGGCAACCTTTGCCTGATGCCTCTTTACTCCGCGGCTGCGCTTGCCCCCTTTGCACCAAAGAGGAAAGGAGGACGCTGCGCGGGCTGGCACCCGCCTGGCGCCCTGAGTCGTCATGGCTTGCGTCACAGACACCTCGCGAGGTACCCCGCCTTGATCTCTCCGCCTCCTCGTGAGCCAGCCTGACGAGGCCGTGCCTAAGGAAGCTCCGTGTCGTCCGCCCCGCGAGGCTTGGCCCCTCGCGAGGGTCTTGAGTTTGTGTTGGTGAAGATGGGCCATGCTGGGCCCCCCTTTGAGCCACGCCGCAGGCCGCAGGCAGGCAAGTCTGAGGACCCCCGTTCCCAGAACGCCGGCAGTAGCCCCCGGGCCCAAGGCGCGCCCGGACTTGGCCGTGCCGGGAGGCGGAAGGGCTAGAGCGGAGCGCCACGGGCCCTAACAGCCTGCGGCCTTAGGCGCCGCGTGGCCATTGACTGGACGTGGGCGCCCCCACTTCCCCACGGCGCCTCGGCAACTGCACGGATTGGACAAGTCCCTGCATGCAAAACCGGTCATGATTACCTGCGATCGTGGAGGTCGGCGGTTGGCCTCCGCCGACTATAAGTACGGAACATTGCGCACCCTTCTAGTCCATCCCTCCTTGCTTCTCCTTCTTCCCGATCCTTGCTCCGTCTTGCTGCGATGGCTCCGATCTGCCGGTTCTTGACGGCAGAGAAGGGAAAGGCTCCCCGAGAGGGACCAGACCCACTTCCGCCGAAGAAACGGCATGTCCACCATGGCCCCGACGAGGGGCCCTTCAGGTGGTGTCGAGGCCTTGGGGCGAGCGGGCGCCACCAGGGTTCCCGCTTCCATTGTACGCCCATGTCGAGGGCCCCGAAGGAGCTGATGCTGACCGCCACGGGCGGCACCGGCGCCGGCACCGACGGGTCACGAAGGTGTGGGTCGTCCCCCTTGGGGTCCACACCGAGGGCTCCTCCCAAGAGTTCGTGCTCCACGTAGCCATTCCTCTTCAGTGTTGGATCCATCTTCCTCCCTTCTTCGCCTCCGTCGTCCCACAGGGGGAGCCCCTGGAGCTCTGGCTGCAGCACGCCGACTGCAGCACCCTCGCGACCGCTCCCTTGGCGGCTCCTCAGGTGATGGAGACGTCAAAGGCTCCAGCGACTCCAGCGAGCCCTTCGCGACTCCGGAGACGAGCGGCGACAGCTACGAGCCCCCAAGCCGGTGCTGCTCCCGGAGCAGGGCAGGCTCGTCAGGCCGCCGCCGACTCTGATCTGGATGGGGTTGGCATCGGTACTTGGCGGCCCACTATTGGTGATGGCGTCTTTTGCAGCGATGCACGTAGTTTGCGTCTCTTTAGGATCTGTTCCCTGCGAGGGACCAAAAGCGCGCCCCGTGGGGGCTTGTATGGTGCCTGTGATCCTGTTTTGTTAATATAACCCTTGCCGTAGATTTACGCGATTTGCTCATCCCGTCTTAGCTCGGTCCTCCCTTTCGAACCTCACGAGGGCTTGGTGCTCTATGCCGACAGGTCCCAGTCCCAAGGCGGCTTCAGCCGTCGCTGGTATGCTAGGTCGCGATGACGTGGTCAAGGCCAGGAGGTGAGCGACCCGGAGTCCGGTAAGAGCCCCTGAGTCGCGATGCTCAGGAGGTCCCCTTTGGCGCCCAAGCAGCCGTTGTTCGGTGAGAAAGGGGAGCGACGTCGCTAACATGGGATAGCATTAGGTGCAGGGATGGTGCCACGGTAGCTGGCGCTTCCGGGCAATAACTTATCTCGAGGATCAGGGGCCTCTCTCTGGTGTGTGGCCGGGTCCGTGCATCAGCAGGCGCGAGGTTGCTCGGTGAAGTCCTCACATGTCTCTCCCCTCTCGCCTTTGCTCCCCTTTCTGCTCTACGTCCTCGGGTCCCGGCCCTTGATCGAGTCTCAGCCGTCGCTGGTATGCCAGGTCGCGATGCCATGGTCAAGGCCAGAGGGTGAGGGCTGGAGAGCCAGTAGGAGCCCTGAGTCGCGATGCTCAAGCACCCCCCCCTTTAACGTGCAAGCGGTTCGCGCGGACGAGAGCGAAGGAGACACGGCAAGAACCTCGCCTGACGCAGCTCCTTCAGGAGGTCCGGCAGGTCCATCATAGAAAGAGCAAGGAGTTGCCATAACAATTAATGGTCAACCGTTGGTTGCTTCCGAAGGGTAGTGAGGCACTGAAGGCTTGACGAGGTGACGCTATGCGGGGCTGCCGCGGCCAGAGCTCAGCCATCCAGGTTTGTCGGCGTTGCAGGGACGGACCCATGCGCAAGTGTCGTGCCGTTTGGGAGCAGCTCTGTTAGTTGGCGTCAGCTGAGCAGGCAACTAGGTAAAGCACATTAGCCGCGAAGGAGTGGATTCGTTCAAATAGATGCGGAGATCACTGGGTCAGGCCCGAGCGACTTGGGGATCATGCAGCCCAAGGGGCGCCCCCAACAAGGTAAGCTAACGACACAAAATAAAAGGGATACAAGCCGCAGGGACGGACCCACGCGGCCTGGGAATAATGCAGCCCTGGGGGCGCTCCCAGCCGGAAGTGAAACTTGAAAGATGTCACCTGATGACGCTGAAGACGAATGGGTGTTGGTGTATCCGGCTCGGTGGGCTGCGGAAGCCGATCCTCATGAGCCCCCAGGCCCAGGGGCCTCGGGAGGCTTCAAAGGCGCTGGCGGTTCCTCGCGGGCCATCTTCATCTCCGCCAGGGCTGCGGAGCACCTGGCCTCTTGTGCCTCCGTGACGCCCCTCATGAGGCGCTGGTACGCGTCAGCCGCGCTCGGCAAGCAGTAAGGCATGCGAACGTAGCTGTGGGGTGGACCTCCGCAGCGCCCCACTCGCGAGGGCCAGAGGCGCTCCAGGGAGGCGACTTGGTTGAGCCCTGGTACGTCGACGCAGACGCGTAGCCCGCCATCCTTGCCTGGATGGGGAGCCACTGCTAGTAGGCGGCGGGCGCCTCTCATGACTCTGGACTCCTGTAGCTCCTGAATGGCCTTGCTGACAAACTCCTGTGGGTCTGGATCTCCTTGCCTTGCTCCTTCTTGAGGGAAACGTGCTTCGAAACACGCCTCCATGTGGTGCCCCAGCGCCTCCCTCGTGACCCTTGCTAGGTCGGTGGCCCTCCAGGGGAGAGCCCCCGAGCCCTGCCTGAGGAGGGCACCGGGCGCGCTTTCCTATGCGATGGAAGGAGGTTCCCCCTGGGCAGGCACGGGCCCAGAGGGGCCTACCTCCTGAGGGGCCAGGCCGGACGACATCTTCTTCTTCTTGGGGGCGGCCTCGGGAAGCCTCCTGCTTCCGCGATCTGGGTCCTCCAGTGATGCGGCCTGAAAGGCTCGCTCCAGGGAACACACTGCGTCCTTCTCTTCACAGGGCACCGTGATGACTCCGCCGCTTCCTGGCATCTTGAGGACGTTGTAGCCGTGGTGAGTCACGGCCATGAACTTGGCCAGCACCGGGTACCCGAGGATGTCGTTGTACGGCAGGCGGATGTGAGCGATGTTGAAGTCGATGAGCTCGGTGCGGAAGTTGTTGCATGCCCCGAAGGTAATGGGGAGGCGGACCTGCCCGATCGGGACCGTGGAGCCGTCGGTGATACCGGAGAAGGGCTTGGTTGGCTGAAGCTGGCTGTAGGGCACTTGGAGGTTGTTGAATGTCTCTACGGACAGGACGTTGAGCCCTGCCCCGCCATCGATGAGGGTCTTGGTGACCACCACGTTGCTGATGATTGGGGAACAAAGCATCGGGAGGACTCCGGCTGTGGCCGCACACTTGAGTTGATCTGCTGAGCTGAATGTGATGGCACACGCCGACCACCTGAGAGGGCGCGTGGCTTCGAGCCTGGGGAGGGCTGCATTCACTTCGCGGGCGAACTGCTTGAAGATGCGCTGAGAGGCTGGGGCCTGAGCTCTGCCCAGGATGTAGGCGAGCGCGCGCAGCTCCTGGAAGCCCCCAGCCTCCTCGTCCTTGTGGCGGTCCTCGTTTCTCCGTGGCTGCGGTGGCAGCGGTGGGAGGCCTGCCTTGCCTTGTGGGCGATCCTCGCGAGGATGATCCCTCCAGCCTCCCTCGCGAGGTGGGTCTTGCCAGTGATCCTCACGGGGTTGGTCGCGCCACCCCTGGCGCGGGCCACGGTCTTCCCAGCGCCCTGTGTTCTTTCCTCCTCCTCGGCCGTATCCCCGGTCACCACGGTCAGGGCGACGGCCGATCCTTCCTTCATGCACGGCTCGGAGTTCTTGGCATTCGCTGGTGTTGTGGGTGTGGAGGTCGTGGTACACGCAGTACCGGCTGCCCTTGGGAGGTTCGGGCTGATCTCTGCCCCGCTTGGTGTCTGGTTCTACCGCGAGCACGACAGCCCCCTTGCGCTTCACTTCCTTGGCCTTGAGCTTCTTCTCTTCTGGGTCTGCGGCAGGCAGCTCAAGGAGGGAGAGACGCCCTTCCTCAGCCCTGGCGCACTTGTTCTCCAAGTTGAACAGCTCCAAAGAAGTGCACAGGTCTTCGTGCATCACCAGCTCCTCTTTCATCTTGACGTCGCGCACGCCGTCGAAGAAGGCTGAGATGATGGCCTCTTTAGTCACCTTGGGAATCTTGAGGCGTGCGTTGTTGAAGCGCTGGATGTACTTCTGCAGGGTCTCCCCGGGTTGTTGCTTGATGCGGCGCATGTCGCTCACGGCGGGTGGCCGGTCGCGAGTACCTTGGAAGTTGGCGATGAAGCGGGTGCACATCTCTTCCCAGGAGGAGATTGTGCCTGGAGCCAAGTTTAGGAGCCAGGTGCGGGCCCCGTCCTTGAGCGCCATGCGAAACCAGTTCGCCATGACCTTCTCGTCTCCGTTGGCAGCTTTGATGCCCAGCTCGTAGAGCTGGAGAAACTCCGCAGGGTCGGCCGTGCCGTCGCAGTGAGGAGGCAGGTTCGGCTTGAACTTGCCTGGCCACGCAACGCTGCGCAGCTCGGTGGTGTAGGCGCGGCAGCCTGCTATGGCCACGGGAGGCCTTGGGTGATGGAGAGCCTGGTCTTGCATGTCCCCATGCGTCGGAGCAGGAGGATGGTCGCGACGTGCTGGAGCAGGGAGCGCCCGGGCAGCTTCTGGCGTGCGAGGGACTTCTTGGCAGCTCTGCTCTTGCCGCACTGGCACCTGACGGAGCGGGTTCCGCCCAGGGGCCACGCGCCTTGGAGCCATGGTGTCTTCTTGGGGAGGAGGCGGCCGGGGTGCCGCCGGAGCCTCGTCGCCCGCGCGGGGCGGGGTGCGGTGCAGCGGAACGGACGACGTGGAAGAACCCCCTGCAGCGCGGACGAGCTCGGTGACGCGGCCGAGCCATTCTTCGTAGACGTCGTCGACAGGACGGTAGCGCAGGAGCTCGTTCGCCGCGATGAGTGCAGCCCGAGCCTCCATGGGCGCGCGGAGCGCGCGAGACGAAGATCCAGCTGGGGCGAGCGAGGGAGTCGCAGTGCGGCCGTCTTGGCGCATGGATGGATGCTGAGATGATGCTTGCTGCTCGTCCCCCGCCGGGCCGGTGGTGGCGTTGACGGCAGGTGACGGGGAACGGCGAGGATGCCCGCCGACTGGGGCCGTCTGGGCGACGCGGGAAGTGAGACGAACCCCTTGCTACTGTAATGCCCCGAGACCGATGTGCCAGGTGTCGTTCAGTTATTCGCCATTGTTGCCTTGTCATTGCTTGCGTGTCATGCATTGCATATCATGTCATCATGCGCATTTCATTTGCATACGTGTTCGTCTCATGCATGCGAGCATTTTTCCCGTTGTCCGTTTTGCATTCCGGCGCTTCGTTCTCCTCCGGTGTCCCTTTCTACCTTCTTCTTATGTGTGGGGATTAATCATTTCCGGATTGGACCGAGACTTGCCAAGCGGCCTTGGTTTACTACCGGTAGACCGCATGTCAAGTTTCGTATCATTTGGACTTCGTTTGATACTCCAACGGTTAACCGAGGGACCGAGAAGGCCTCGTGTGTGTTGCAGCCCAACACCCTTCCAATTTGGCCCAAAACTCACCTAACTCTGCTCCATCATCTCGGTCGTTCGATCATGATCGCGTGGCCGAAAACCGCACCTCATTTGGACTCTCCTAGCTCCCTCTACCTATAAATAGGTGTCTCCCTCCAAAATTTCCGCGCACATCAAACCCTAGATCCAACTCCCTCCGTGCCGCCGGGCGTTTCTTCCCGCGCCGGACATGTCCGCTGACTCCGCCACCTCACTCCGCCCAATAGGGTCGCGCCACGTCACCCAACCGCCGCCGCCAGCCTATCCCGAGCCGCCACCTCACCTCCCCTGCGCCCACTTCGCCGCCATCCTCCCAGGGCCCAGATCCGGCCCGCCCCGGGGCCGAACCGGGCCATCCCCGAGCGCCTCATCCGCCGTTCGCCGCGCCCGAACCAGGAGCCCCGCTCCCGCAGCCGGTCAAGGGGAGGAGTCCCTCGATCCGCGCCCCCACCGCCGGCGCATCCTCGCCGCCCGTCTCCGGCGACCGCGCCACGCCGGAGCATGCTGCGCCGCCATGTGACTTCGCCGCCAACCAGGCCAGGCTCCCCCGTGCACTGCTCCTTCCTCTCTTCCTCGACCGGATCCGGAGGGGCCATGCCCGGAGCCGTCCGCCGCGTCCTCCCCTGCATCCATCCCCGGCGGCCGCGCCTGCCGACGTCGCCGGAGAAGCCGCTGCCTGCCTGCCTCTCCGATCCAGGCGGGATCGGGAGGAGAGCGACGACCTTCCGCGTGGGCCTTGACCTCCCAGGCCCAGATCGCGCCGGCCTCGTTTGGCCTCCTCCTCCTTCGTGGGCCGGCCCAGCTCCAGCCGGCCCAACGCAGCCCCCTACCGGCCTCATCTCTCCACCGATCGGGCCGAAGCCCATGGGTGAGCCGCCCCAGCGCCCACCTGTTTTTTTTTCGGGCTGTTGGGCTTGCCTCAGATTCGGCTCGCATCGTTTTTTTCCAGATCTGGATGTTTTATCTAATTTCCAGGATATTACAGTTTTGCAGAATAACCCCTAAGCTCATTGCATATTGTAACTCTCAAACCGTGCATCACATGTAAATGATTTATATGTGAAACTTGCTTAAAATTATGTGTAGATTAATAATATGTCATTTTCATCCATGTTTAAAATATTTAAAATGATGTTTGCAATTATTTTGCTCTATGTCATGTTAAAATGCTTTAATTCATAACTAAATAACCGTAACTCCGATTTTAATAATCTTTATATGTAAATGTGGTAGAAAAATGCCTAGTTTAACATGGTGGCCTCACTTTGCATGTTTATCAACTCTAAAACATGGTTTAGGGCAGAACAGTACCAAATCCTTAAATTGCACATGGGGATTTTTCTGGACTTGTTGTTCGTTGTTTCCGGCCTCATTTAAACTTGCCTAGATTAGATAGTTTCATCATGTTTCACCTCTTGCCATGCTAACAACATTTAATATTGTTGGGTACATAAGTGGGATCAAACTAAATAACTTATCGTGGTGTTTCGTCAATATGCAACTCGTTGCATATTGAGCTCCACTTAATTTGTAGGATTGCTTGTGCATTTTGGCATGCCATGCATACTTAAACCGGACATGCATCATACTTGATTGTGCATCATGCCATGATTATGTGGTGGTTGTTTAGTATGTTGTTTGCTCTTTTCCGGTGTTGCTTCTTCGGGTTGGTTCCGATAACATTGCATTGTGAGGATCCGTTCGACTACGTCCGTTTATCTTCTTCATGTACTCGTTCTTCTTCTTTGCGGGATCTCAGGCAAGATGATCATACCCTCTAAATCACTACTATCTTTGCTTTGCTAGATGTTCGCTCTTTTGCTATGCCTATGCTGCGATACCTACCACTTGCTTTCATGCCTCCTATATTGTTGAACCAAGCCTCTAACCCACCTTATCCTAGCAAACCATTGTTTGGCTATGTTACCGCTTTGCTCAGCCCCTCTTATAGCGTTGTTAGTTGCAGGTGAAGATTGAAGTTTTGTTCCTTGTTGGAACATGGAGATGTTGTTCCTAGTTTGGAACATGTTTACTTGTTGGGATATCACAATATATCTTATTTAATTAATGCATCTATATACTTGGTAAAGGGTGGAAGGCTCGGCCTTATGCCTGGTGTTTTGTTCCACTCTTGCCGCCCTAGTTTCCGTCATATCGGTGTTATGTTGCCGGATTTTGCGTTCCTTACGCGGTTGGGCTATAATGGGAACCCCTTGACAGTTCGCCTTAAGTAAAGCTTTTCCAGCAATGCCCAACATTGGTTTTACCATTCGCCACCTAGCCTTTTTTCCCTTGGGTTTCGCAGACTCAAGGGTCATCATTATTTTAACCCCCCCGGGCCAGTGCTCCTCTGAGTGTTGGTCCAACCTGTCAGCTGCCGGTGACCACCAGGGGCAACTCTGGGCTGGTCTACCCGTACCTAGGACAATCTGAGTGTGCCTTGAGAAAGAGATATGTGCAGCTCCTATCGGGATTTGTCGGCACATTCGGGCGGTGTTGCTGGTTTAGTTTTACCTTGTCGAAATGTCTTGTTGTACCGGGATACCGAGTCTGATCGGAACGTCTTGGGAGGAGGTCTATTCCTTCATTGACCGTGAGAGCTTGTCATGGGCTAAGTTGGGACACCCCTGCAGGGATTTGAACTTTCGGAAGCCGTGCCCGCGGTTATGGGCAGATGGGAATTTGTTAACGTCCGGTTGTAGAAAACCTGAAGTTCGACCTTAATTAAAATGAATCAACCGCGTGTGTAACCATGATGGTCTCTTTCCGGCGGGGTCCGGGAAGTGAACACGGTTGTTGGAGTTATGCTTGACGTAGGTTGTTATAGGATCACTTCTTGATCATACTTTTACCGACCGTGCTTTGCCTTCTCTTCTCGCTCTCATTTGCGTATGTTAGCCACCATATATGCTAGTCGCTTGCTGCAGCTCCACCCTCATACCTTTACCTTACCCATAATCTTAAATAGTCTTGATCGCGAGGGTGCGAGATTGCTGAGTCCCCGTGGCTCACAGATACTTCCAAAACCAGCTTGCAGGTGCCAATGGGTCCGTGCAGATGACGCAACCAAGCTCAGGAGGAGCTCGATGAAGATCTTTCCTTTGTGTTGTTTCGATTCTAGTTGATCAGTAGTGGAGCCCAGTTGGGGTCGATCGGGGACCTTTGTCGCATTTGGGGTTCTTCTTTTATTTTGGTTCCGTAGTTGGACCATGAGTGTATTTGATTGATGTAATGTTTATTCATGTAATTGTGTGAAGTGGCGATTGTAAGCCAACTATGTATCTCTTTCCCTTATGTATTACATGGGTTGTGTGAAGATTACCTCACTTGCGACATATGCCTTCAATGCGATTATGTCTCTAAGTCGTGCCTCGACACGTGGGAGCTATAGTCGCATCGAGGGTGTTACAGCTACGTGGGTGGCCGGTCCTATTTATAGTGGCCCTGGTCCTCTTCCCAAATATTGAGCGGGGGGAGCCAACAATGGCGGGCTAATTTGAAGGGGGACAGCAAGTATGAACTATCCTGACAAAAGTAGTCTTCGCCTGCGCAAAGCTCTAGTGATGACGCCGTCTTGAGCTCCACGGTGTCCTCCGCCTCGTAGTCCTCCTGGTCTTGGTCTCGTTGCACCGAAATGGCAACCTTTGCCTGATGCCTTGGTACTCCGCGGCTGCGCTTGCCCCCTTTGCACCAAAGAGGAAAGGAGGACGCTGCGCGGGCTGGCACCCGCCTGGCGCCCTGAGTCGTCATGGCTTGCGTCACGGACACCTCGCGAGGTATCCCGCCTTGATCTCTCCGCCTCCTCGTGAGCCAGCCTGACGAGGCCGTGCCTGAGGAAGCTCCGTGTCATCCGCCACGCGAGGATTGGCCCCTTGCGAGGGTCTTGAGTTTGTGTTGGTGAAGATGGGCCGTGCTGGGCCCCCCTTTGAGCCACGCTGCAGGCCGCAGGTAGACAAGTCTGGGGACCCCCGTTCCCAGAACCCCGACAGCGAGGCTGTTCTTCCTTGTATTGTTCATCATCATCAGCCCAAGAGGCAATCCACCACGCCACACACTGGAGTAGGGTATTACACCACAACGGTGGCCCGAACCAGTATAAACCCTGTGTCTCACGTGTTGTTCTTTCCATAGCTTAGATCTTAGCGAGGCGGAGGGGTGCAGGTAGGTACGAGGCGAAATCTCCGCGCGCACCCCAGTGTTCGAACCTCAAGGGTCTGCCGAAACCCGAAATTCGACATTTGGCGCGCCAGGTAGGGGTGCGCTGGAATTCATCTTCCACCACCCCATTCTCCTCCGACTATCACGCCCATGTCTGACGCTCATCGGGCCCGCGCCGAGCGCCGGGCTGCTCTCGCTTCCCGCGTCGCCCAGACGGCTCCTGTCGGCGGGCGTCCTCGCCGTTCCCCGTCACCTGCCGTCAACGCCGCCACCGGCCCGGCGGGGGACGAGCAGCAAGCATCGTCTCAGCATCCGTCCGTGCGGCAAGACGGCCGCACCGCAACTCCCTCGCTCACCCTAGCTGGTTCTTTGTCCCGCGCGCTCCACGCACCCATGGAGGCTCGAGCTGCGCTCATCGCGGCAAATGAGCTCCTGCGCTACCGTCCCGTCGACGACGTCTACGAAGAATGGCTCGACCGCATCGCCGAGCTCGTCCGTGCCGCAGGGGGCTCTCCTGCGCCGTCCGTTCCGCTGCACCGCACCCCGCCCCACGCGGGCGACGAAGCTCCGGCGGCGCCCCGGCCGCCTCCTCCTCAAGAAGGCACCATGGCTCCAAGGCGCGTGGCTCCTGGGCGGAACCCGCTCCGTCAGGTGCCAGCGCAGCAAGAGCAGAGCTGCCAGGAAGTCCCTCGCCCGCAAGAAGCTGCCCGGGCGCTCCCTGCTCCAGCACGTCGCGACCATGCCCCTGCTCCCGCATGTCAAGACCCAGCTGCAGTGCGTGGGGACATGCAAGACCAAGCTCTCCGTCACCCAAGGCCTCCCGTGGCCACAGCAGGCTGCCGTGCCTTCACCACTGAGCTACGCAGCGTCGCGTGGCCCGGCAAGTTCAAGCCAGACCTGCCTCCTCGTTACGACGGCACGGCTGACCCTGCGGAGTTCCTCCAGCTCTACAAGCTAGGCATCGAAGCTGCCAACGGAGACGAGAAGGTCATGGCGAGCTAGTTTCCCATGGCACTCAAGGACGGGGCCCGCACCTGGCTCCTGAACCTGGCTCCAGGCACGATCTCCTCCTGGGACGAGATGCGCACCCGCTTCATCGCCAACTTCCAAGGTACTCGCGACCGGCCACCCGTCGTGAGCGACATGCGCCGCATCAAGCAACAACCCGAGGAGACCCTGCAAAAGTACATCCAGCGCTTCAACAACGCACGCCTCAAGATTCCCAAGGTGACTGAGGAGGCCATCATCTCAGCCTTCTCCGACGGCGTGCGCGATGTCAAGATGAAGGAGGAGTTGGCGATGCATGAAGACCTGTGCACTTCCTTGGAGCTGTTCAACTTGGCAACCAAGTGCACCAGGGCTGAGGAAGGGCGTCTCTCCCTCCTCGAGCTGCCTGTCGCAGATCCAGAAGAGAAGAAGCCCAATGCCAAGGATGTGAAGCGCAAGGGGGTTGCCGTGCTCGCGGCAGAACCAGACACCAAGCGGGGCAGAGATCAGCCCGAACCTTCCAAGGGCAGCCGGTACTGTGTGTACCACGACCTCCACACTCACAACACCAACGAATGTCAAGAGCTCTGAGCCATGCGGGAAGGAAGGATCGGCCGTCGCCCCGACCGCGGTGACCGGGGCTACGGTCAAGGAGGAGGAAGGAACGCAGGACGCTGGGAAGACCGTGGCCCGCGCCAAGGGTGGCGCGATCAACCTCGCGAGGATCACTGGCAAGACCCGCCTCGCGAGGGAGACTAGAGGGATCAGCCTCGCGAGGATCGCCCGCAAGGCAACGCAGGCCTCCCCCCGCTGCCGCCGCAGCCAAGGAGAAGCGAGGACCGCCACCAAGACGAGGGGGCTGGGGGCTTCCAGGAGCCGCGCGCGATTGCCTGCATCCTGGGCGGGGCTCAGGCCCCAGCCTCTCAACACATCTTGAAGCAGTTCGCCCGCGAAGTGAATGCAGTCCTCCCCAGGATTGAAGCCACGCGCCCTCTCAGGTGGTCGGCGTGCGCCATCACGTTCTGCTCAGCAGATCAGCTCAAGTGTGCGGCTACAGTCGGAGTCCTCCCAATGCTTTGTTCCCCAATCATCAACAACGTGGTGGTCACCAGGACCCTCATCGATGGTGGGGCAGGGCTCAATGTCCTGTCCGTGGAAACATTCAACAATATCCAAGTGCCCCACAGCCAGCTTCAGCCAACCAAGCCTTTCTCCAGAATCACCGACGGCTCCACGGTCCCGATTGGGCAGGTCCGCCTCCTTGTCACCTTCGGGGCACGCGACAACTACCGCACCGAGCTCATCGACTTTGACGTCGCTCACATTCACCTGCCGTACAACGCCATCCTTGGGTACCCAGCGCTGGCCAAGTTCATGGCCGTAACTCACTACGGCTTCAACATCCTCAAGATGCCAGGAAGTGGCGGAGTCATCATGGTGCCCTGTGAAGAGAAGGACGCGGTGTGTTCCCTGGAACGAGCCTTTCAGGCCGCGTCACTGGAAGACCCGGATCGCGGAAGCAGGAGGCTTCCTGAGACCGCCCCCAAGAAGAAGAAGACATTGTCCGGCCCGGCCCCTTAGGAGGCAGGCCCCTCTGGGCCCGTGCCTGCCCAGGGGGAACCTCCTTCCATCGCATAGGAAAGCGCGCCCGGCGCCCTCCTCAGGCAGGGCTCGGGGGCTCTCCCCTGGAGGGCCACCGACCTGGCTAGGGTCACGAGGGAGGCGCTTGGGCACCACATGGAGGCGTGTTTCGAAGCACGTTTCCCTCAAGAAGGAGTAAGGCAAGGAGAGCCAGACCCTCAGGAGTTCGTCAGCAAGGCCATTCAGGAGCTACAGGAGTCAAGGGTCATGAAAGGCGGCCGCCGTCTACCAGCAGTGGCTCCCCATCCAGGCGAGGATGGTGGGCTGCGCGTCTGCATCGACATACCAGGGCTCAACCGAGTCGCCTCTCTGGAGCGCCTCTGGCCCTCGCGAGTGGGGCGCTGCGGAGGTCCACCCCACAGCTACGTTCGCATGCCTTACGGCTTGCCGAACGCGGCTGCCACGTACCAGCGCCTCATGAGGGGCATCATGGAGGCACAAGAGGCCAGGCGTTCCGCAGCCCTCGCGGAGATGGAGATGGTCCGCGGGGAGCCGCCAGCACCTCTGGAGCCTCCCGAGGCTCCCGGGCCTGGGGGCTCGTGAGGATCGGCTTCTGCAGCCCACCGAGCCTGCTACACCAACACCCCTCCGTCCTCAACGTCATCAGGTGACATCTTTCAAGTTTCACTTCCAGCTGGGAGCGCCCCCAGGGCTGCATTATTCCCAGGCCGCGTGGGTCCGTCCCTGCGGCATGTATCCCTTTTATTTCATGTTGTTAGCTTACCTTGTTGGGGGCGCCCCTCGGGCTGCATGATCCCCAAGTCGCTCGGGCCAGACCTAGCGGCATGTATCTCATTTGCATTTATTTCCGGTTATGCGTTATACCCACCATGCTTGATTATTTGATGCCGGTCCACGGCACCTCTTCTTCTCCATGCCGACCACTTGCACGTTAAAGGGGGGGTACCTGAGCATCGCGACTCAGGGCTCTTACTGGCTCTCCAGCCCTCACCCTCTGGCCTTGTCCACGGCATCGCGACCTGGCATACCAGCGACGGCTGAGACCAGCTCGAGGGCCGGGACCCGAGGACGTAGAGTGCCGACATCTAACCAAATTTGCAGGGACACATCACAAGATAAGGCCCAGTGCCAGGCGCAACCCGCCTAGAGGTAGGGCCCCGTGAGTCCTGCGCTGGCCCACGGGTGCCCAGATACACCTCGCCAAGCCCTACCGTGCCAGCCACGTGTCAGGGTGGGGCTGTACACGCCCCGGGGGCTCCTCCCGGAGGGGGCCCCCCTCCCACGTACCAATGGAAGCACCATGCTCCGCGCTGGCTGACGACACTGCCGAGGAGCGGCTATGCCCGTACACATACGGAAGCGCTATGCTCCGCGCTGGTGATAAACAACTGAGGGTGGCCCCCGGGCCGCATCAACCTCAGGGAGCCCAGAGCTCAGTGTCTAGCCTCATCGTAACGCCTCCCCTCGGGAGTTCCGCGCGAGGGGGCTGGGCACGGGGGCTGCGCCTGGGTCACGCCCAGACGCACGCCGCCCAGCCAGGCCCCCCCAGGCCTGGTTCGTCGCGCGTCTCTCCCCGAACGGAGCCATGGTACGAAGGCCGTTTGAGCGTCAAGGGGGACTCCTGAGCATCGCGACTCAGGAGCCTAACTGGTCGCGTAGCCCCTCACTCCTTAGTTCCGAAAGGCTAACGGCGGTTGAGGTATGCGCGTGGCCGGGCTCTGCAGACGTAGAACGGTAGATCCACCCACATCACATCTCCCTACTTGCTGTTCGTGCGCCAAGGGGGACTCCTGAGCATCGCGACTCAGGAGCCTAACTTGTCACGTAGCCCCTCACTCCTTGGCCCCGTCCTGGTTTCCGGTTGGGACTAACGCTGGGTGAGGTATGCGCGGGGCCGGGCTCTGCCGGCATAGAACATAAGCAAGTAGGAAGGAAAAGCACAAATTTCAAGGAATTCAAAAGCAAATATCACAGTCCACACTGTTGTCTCAATGCCAAACGCAAGTTTAAATGCCTCCCTGAGGCATGATACATGTGCAGGAATTAAAGGCAGGACAGGAGCCACAACGGAGTCACTTGTCGGCGGTGGAGCAGCGCGGAGTGGGTTCGCCTCATGGAGCAGTGGGGTCGGCAGCGCCTTGCTTCGGCTTGGTGCTGAAGGCCCGGAACTTCCCCAGCAGAGCCTCCGCGTGACCCTTCACGGCCTCGGCAGCGGCATCGACACGCTCGCCGCTTACTGGCTCTAGCAGGCCGTCGAGGTCGACGCCGGGATCGCGAAGGTAGATGTGGGTGAGGACCCGCGTCAGCGCTGCAGAAGACAGGACACGTGCCTCGGCCTTGGCCGTGGGGCCAAGGCCAAGGGCGACATCTTCAAGAGCGCGAACCAGGAAGGGGAGCAGCTTGGCGGGGCCGTCCTCGGTGCCAGCCAGCGGGCTCTCCAGGCCGCTGTCGTAAAGCATCCTCAGCGAGGAGCGAGCCTTCACCTCCATCTCCATGAAGGCCACGCGGTCCTCGGCAAGAACCAGGGCCTTGCCATCCAGCTCGGCCTTCCTCGCCCCAACTCCTGCTCCAGCGCACCTAGGCGGTCGCGGCGCTTCCTGAGCTTGACCTCCCTCTCCTTGACGGCCGCCTCGCGAGCCTTCATGCCTTCTTCCTGCTCTTGGCGAAGGCGGACCTCTTTCATGAGCTGGTCCCGTAGGCCTTGCAACTCGTCCTCCAGCGCCTTGCAGCGACCACGGACGTTGACCACCTCCCCCAGGGCTGCGTCACGAGCAGCCTTCGCCTCAAGGACGTCCTGCTTCTCCTCATCGCAAGCCGTCGAGGCCTGGACCAGCGCCGCCCAAATCGAAGCGTCAGAGCGAACCCATCCTGAAGCCAGCTCCAAGCACCCGGCCACCAAGCGAGGGTCGGCGCCAAGAAGATCCTGCCGCAGTCAGTCCAGCTCAGCAACAACACTATCCAGAACGGCAGAAGGAGTCGGAGAGACAGCAGCCGGTGGAGTAGGAGGAGAAGGCGGCTGCGCGGCCATAGCATCCTGAGGCAGAGTCTGTTGCGCCCCAACGACTGTAGTGGCGGCGTCAGGCAAGGACACCTCGGGAGTCTCTTGGGCCGTGGGGGCTGAGCTCGCCCCAGCCGGCTCAGCCAGGCCTCGCGAGGACGACCGGGCAGGAGAAGCCCGTGCGTCGCGGTCACCCTCCTTCATGGGCAGAGGCGCTGCCACGGATAGAACCTCAGGAGCTCCCTTCGGCTTCTTTGCTGCGGGTGCCAGCCTATCCAAAAGATGCGGACGTCAAGCCTCAGAAGCAGAACAAGAAATAAAGACAAGAATCAAACGCTTACGGGTCGTCGCTAGTGAGCTCGAGCGGCCTCCGGCCAAATTTGAAGCCTGAAAGCCGGCTGGAAGGGTCAACCTCGGGAAGCTTGGAAGCAGAAGGTGCGTCTGCGGTCCGCCTCGGGGCCAGGGCAGACCTGCGGGAGATCAGCCCGGTCCTGTCCTTCTTCGGGATCGGGGGCAAGCTCCCGCCGTCCTGCTCGTCGTCATCCTCGTCGTCATCACTCGGAGAGAGGCGGAGAACGCGAGACCTGCGCCGGGGGAGGGGAGCCCTCAACTCTCCGTCAGTCGCCTCGGAGTTAGGCCCTCTTTCCCGCTCCCCTCCTTCCTCCTCTTCGCTGGAGTCGTCGGAGGGCACGTCCACCGGTTCCTCAGGAGTTTCCATGGGCACGGGCCCATCCCCGTTGAAGACGGGCATGGACTCCACTACCTGCTCCCAGTCTTCACGGAGGAACAAGGGAGTAGGAGCGCCCTCCAACCTCGCCACATCGCCCCCGACCAGAGATTGGAGGACTGTAGCCAGATCTCCGTCGGCCAAGGCCGCGAGGCTCGGATGGGGCCTCCACATCGGAAGTGAGTACTGCCAAAGCGGAGCCAACTGGTGCTCCAGGAATTCCCTCAGTAGCGACGCACCGGTCAGCTTTGTCGCCGCCATGTTGGCCGGCCTCAGATTCGCGTCCATCTTCTCCAATACTAGCTTCGCGCGGGGGTCCGCGAGCTCCGCTCGACCCCAATCGCTGGAGCTCGTTGGCTGCTCCATGGGCAAGATCAGCCGAGGGTGGATGCGCCCAGCATCCGCCAAGACCCACTTGCTCCTGAAGCCCTCAATCCTTTTCCCGGGGTTCGAGATGGCAATGGCGCCACCGTACGCGTGAAGCTCGCGCACGCGAAAGCAGGACCGCGAGAGGTCCGGAGGTAGAAGTAGTGGCGCAGCAAGGCCACTGAGGGTTGCACCCCTACGTGAGCCTCACAGTAATAGGCGAAGATTGCTAGGAGAAGGACGGAGTTGGGGTGGATATGCAGAGCCTGTAGCTTGTAATGGCGGAGGACAGAGAAGAACTCGGAGAAGGGAGGCACCAGGCCAGCAGCAATGGCACTTACGAACAACGGATAGAAGGTGCTCCCTTGACCCTCAGGGGTGGCGGAGCCGGCCTTGAACACCTTCGCCCCGTTGATGCCCCGCGCCGCCGCCATCCGACGCAACCGAGCGAGGCTCGCCTCCGACACGTTCGGCGAGTCCAGGGCAGATGAGTACCAAGCTACGGCCGGGGGCTGACGAGGCGCCATGGCTTCCTAGGTCACGCGGTCGGAGTAGATCTGGAAATTTTGGAGGAAGGAAGGAGAGGCGCAAGAAAGGGGATCTGAGCAGCAACCGGAGAAAGCAAAAAGCAAAGCCTAGGCAGATGCCGCTCCTTTATCAACTCGTGCGGTTGCTAAGGCGCTCACGTCCAATCAACCGCCACGCGGCGCCCAAGGCCGCAGGCTGTTAGGGCCCGTGGCGCTTCGCTCTTGCCCTTCCGCCTCCCTACACGGCCAAGTCCGGGCGCGCCTTGGGACCGGGGGCTACTGTCGGCGTTCTGGGAACGGGGGTCCCCAGACTTGCCTGCCTGCGGCCTGCGACGTGGCTCAAAGGGGGGCCCAGCACGGCCCATCTTCACCAAAACAGACCCAAGACCATCGCGAGGGGCCAAGCCTCGCGGGGCGGATGATGCAGAGCTTCCTCAGGCATGGCCTCACTAGGCTAGCTCACAAGGAGGCGGAGAGATCAAGGCGGGGTACCTCATGAGGTGCCCGTGACGCAAGCCATGACGACCAAGGGCGCCAGGCGGGCGCCAGCCCGCGTAGTGTCCTCCTTTCCTCTTTGGTGCAAAGGGAGTAGGCGCAGCCGCGGAGTACCGAGGCATCAGGCAAAGGTTTCCATTTCGGTGCAACAAGACCAAGACCAGGAGGACTGCAAGACGGAAGTCATCGTGGAGCCCAAGACGGCGTCACCACCAGAGCTTTGTGCAGGCGAAGACTACTTTTGTCAGGATAGCTGGTACTAGCTGCCCCCCTTCAAATTAGCCCGCCATTGTTGGCTCCCTTCCCGCTCGATATTTGGGAAGAGGACCAGGGCCTCTATAAATAGGACCAGCCCCCCCACAGGAGAGGTAGAATCAGAGAGAGAATCAGAGAGAGAGAGGTTAGAGGCTAGAGGTTGGAGATCAACAATCGGAGAAGAGAGAGAGAAGGGTGACTGAACTCCTCCCAGCAGTTCATCGCCCCAGCCAAGAGCAGACCCTCGCGAGGCTGTTCTTCCTTGTATTGTTCATCATCATCAGCCCAAGAGGCAATCCACCACGCCACTCACTGGAGTAGGGTATTACACCACAACGGTGGCCCGAACCAGTATAAACCCTGTGTCTCACGTGTTGTTCTTTCCATAGCTTAGATCTTAGCGAGGCGGAGGGGTGCAGGTAGGTAGGAGGCGAAATCTCCGCGCGCACCCCAGTGTTCGAACCTCAAGGGTCTGCCGAAATCCGACAGCCCCCGCTTTCCGCTCGGGCCCCCCACCACAACTAATGTCATGGATTAGCAGAGGTCTGAGCTGGGGTCCAGCCAAGGACGTGCCTATACTGCAAAGCCGCATTCGAGATCTCTTCGAGGGAGATTTTAATTTGGTTGTGGTAATACAAGTTATGCTGGTTCGTCAAGTCCAGCCTTGCAAACGCCGGCCCTTCGCTTGTGGGAGTTCAACCCAGAAGGACCGCGTGCCATTCAAAGTTTCCTTGGCCTGACGCATGAGGAGATGTACAAGTCATTCTTCGGACCTCAAATAGAGTGTCCGGATACTACCGAGGACGTGGGCCTGAGCAGTAACCGCACCGCTGAACAAGTAAGAAATCCTCTAGCCGAACACACTGTCTTTTATTCATCATGAAGTTATTTCTGAGAGTTTGCTCTTTGACTAGGACTGGCTAACAAAGGCGAAGATGATTCGGTGTTTGTCCCCCTCCCTGAGGGTTTGGAAAATCCGGTATTGGAAAAGATGCTCGAGCTCGCACCTTGCCCGGAGCCCTCGAAGGAAGATACGGGAGGGGGGGGGGGGATAATACGGGCGGACGCGGGCCCCCATCGCTGCCAGTTCCAACCGAGGGAATGAGCGTCTCCATGAAGGAGGATGACCGGGGGAGGAAAATGACTGCTTCCGAGGATCCGGAAGCCGAAGCCTCCAAACGGGAGAAGAAGTCTCCCACGGAGGGTCCTGCCTCGGGGGGTGCTTTTACCGCACAAAGTCCATGGGGGAATCAGCCCTCCAACGAGTCGTAAGTGATCAAAAAAATACTTTAATAGTGAAGGTATACTATCTTTCTTCTGAGAAAATAACCGCCGCATATATCTTGCAGTTCGGGTCTTAGCCCTTCTCAGCTGAGCTCGTCTTCGGGGGATCTTCTTTCGGAGATGATGGAGAGCGAAACGCCTCCCCTGGACTCCTCCGCTCAAGAAGCGGGCGACCCCGAAGTGTCGTCACGGAGGGCCTCTCCGGATTCGGTGAGGCCAGAAGATAATCCCATAGACCCCCGAAGTCCCCAGCGTCCGGCTCCCGAGGAGAGCGAACAAAAGAGTCCGGCACCATCTGGTATGCGGTCGGACGTTCTGAGGGAGCTGTTGGGGCGAGCGGCCATCTCAGAAGAACACCGTACGCTGATGGGTATGGTGATGGAAAGAATTTCGTCCGCCAAAAGCGGATTATATGAAGCCTTTATGAGTCTACTGACAGGCTTTGAGGTACGTGATAGTACCGCACATGTTAGGTGTGCCCTATGTAGATAGTAGCCCCTGAGACTCTGGTTTTCAACGAGAACGGCGGCGAACAGAGGATCATAGTCCCAGGCAATAACCAGACTGCCTTTATGTGCAGGCGGTGGAAGCTCCGGTGGCTAGCCGGACTAGTGGGTTTGCCGAATTAAAACGGCAACTGGATGCGGCGGACACTGACATCAAGCTTGTTAACAAGAGGCTTGACGAGGCACATGATAAGTGTTATTTTCTGGTGAATGCCACGTAGTAAGAGCAGCATGATGCAAGTATCTTTAATATGTTGTGACTGCAGATGGAGCTGCCACCGTGGAAACCTTGCGGGCAGAACTTGCCCGAGCCAAAGAACAAGCGAGGATTAGTAATGCGGCTGCTTTGAAGGCGGCCGAAGAGTTGAAAGCTGAGAAGGCTGCACATTGCGAGAGCAAAGAGAAGATGGCCAAGATGTCCGTAGAATTAAAAGGCACTACCGACCGTTGCCGGCTCCTTGAAAAAGAGAACCGAGCGAAGGCAACGGACCTTGAGAAGGCCATGACGGCGGACAAAGACACCCGCTCTGCTATGAGAGCGAAGAAGGAGGAGCTGCGGGAAGCCGGGGATATTGCGGCTGGGAAGCCCTTCGTGCTATGGAGGAAGTTCGGAGATCCACGGTATGCCCCTTTGGATCGGCTGTGGAGTTCGGCAGATGCGTATATGGACTTGGCGGCGAGCGCTGCCGATGCGGCCAAGTACTTCCAAGGTCAAATAGATTGTGAAGTGGATAAGCTGTTCTGGTCACAATTCAATGTTCCAGAGCGTCCGCTTTCATTGACTGACCAGCTAGCCGAATGGGCCAAACTGAATAGGTTTTCCGGACTCGCCATGAGGTCTGTTGTGGATCAGCTATGGCCGGAAAAGCCAAAGCCGAACAACTATTTCAGCTTAGTGCAGTATGTCCTTGGTGCGGTGTCGTGCATTAATGCGATGAAGATGTCGGCGTGCATAGAAGGCTCGCGGATGGCCCTTGCCCGTGTTAAAGCATACTGGGCGGAGATGGATGCTACCGTTGTTGCGGTGCAGGGTTCGGCCATAGGCCGAGTGGCTGCCGAGCACTATTTCGAGGAGGTTCTCGAGGGTGCTCGTTTGATAGAGGCCCAGTGCTTGAAGAATATTATGTTTGAGTGACATGTATTCCCATTGTAAACACAATGTTTTTATGAAATTTTATAAGGCTGTGTTTATACTTTTGCCTGAAAGTAATATGATGCCTCCTGTGCGGCCATTTATGTATACATGTGTATAACCTGAAAGATTGCAGTCGTCGGCTTCAGCCCCCACGCATATAATGCGGAGGTGCTCGCAAAAAACGTGTGTTCACACTTAACCCAACGTCTTGGTCCTATTAAGGAGGTGATAGCGCAGCGAACGAGGCAACCGGACTATAATGCTCACTTTCACTTAGCCATAGGAGTTTGACAGTGGGGCTACAAGATAGCCCCTGGTGGCTCCTCACTCTCCCGATCTCGGGGTGCGTACATGCCTGGCCGGAAAACGTCCCTTCGTTAAGGCAGAGGAATTCTAACATTCTGATAGGTCATCGAGTGGTTGACCAGTCTCACGCTATATCATGAGAGTCAGTTTTTGGCTTTCTCTACTGAGGTGCTCATCCGGATGAACCAGGGCACAATCACAGTAGTTCTCCTGGTGCTGCCTTAGTTGATAAAGCGGAACGTAAGGCACCAAAACACAGGAGCCAGGCAAACCCAACATTTGACCAAAGACAATGATTCGGAGCTGATGCATATAAAGCCAAACTCGCGACGCCGAACACTCCCTAAGGTGTTCGGTCTTTATGATATAAACCGGGCCTAAATAGTGCCCTTTGTAAGAAGCCCCTTGTGTCCAGGTACGTGCATTATTCTGACGTGGCCACATGCCAAGATGCCAGCATCCTTCTCAATTGTGCTGAGAATTCGGTGGATGTGTATCAACAAGAGACAGTAAAAAAGGTTTACGCAGGGTCTTAATCTAAAAAGAATCCTTGGAACGGGTCCCTGCTGTACGTCTATGCCCGTGTCTCCGTTGTGCCGTATCCTGGACGGGTGTAGCACGACGGTCATCTGTAAAAGAGAGGAATTTAGGTGAAAAAGTTGTCGTGCGGAGAGATAGTTTTTAAAGAAACCATGAATAACTAGAAATGAGTATAAATTGCCACTTGTCTGTGCGCGTTGGGCCCCTTGTATTTGTAATAGGGGTGTGGCCATTAATCCGGTACAAATTACATATAGCAGCGTCAGACTCGTCTAACCGCGTCCGTGGTCTTGACGACCTATCAAATGCTTTAGTTGGTGAGGCCGTTTTTAGTGTGCGGCTGCCAAGGCAGTCGCATTCTCTTCGGCACGCAAATATCGCTTAATACTTCCGTTCACTATAATGATGCCATGTGGGCCGGGCATCTTGACTATGAGGGAAGCGTAGTGCGGTATTGCATTAAAGCGAGCGAAAGCTTCGCGTTCAAGTAGTGCTTGATAGCCACTTTGGAACGGAGCGATGTGGAAGGTTAAATGTTCGCTACGGAAGTTATTGGGGAAGCCGAATAAAACCTTTAGTAGCAGGGAGCCCGTGCAATGAGCCCCTGGGCCTGGCGTTACTCCTTTAAAGGTAGTATTGCTATGGCAAATTTTCGTTGGGTCTATCCCCATTTCGCGGATTGTATCCTGGTATATCAGGTTTAGACTGCTGCCACCGTCCATCAGGACTCGTGTGAAGTGGTATCCGTCAATTATTGGGTCTAATACCAGGGCAGCCCATCCTGCACGCCGGATACTTGCTGAGTAATCATGATGGTCGAAAGTGATCGGTTGAGACGACCAGTGGCAGGACTCCGCGGTGATAGGCCCTTGGGCATATTTTCTGGGAGTGACGTTTTGTTTCTCCCCTTGATCACATGTAACACGTTTACTGTTTTGACTTCTGGTGGAAATTTCTTTTGTTCCCCAGTGTCTTGCTTGAGAGGCTCATCCTCGTCTTCGCTTGGTGTATCCTCCCCCTTGTGTACGGCGTTGAGCTTGCCGGACTTCTTGAAGACCCAACATTGTCTGTGGGTATGATTAGCGGGTTTACCAGGGGTGCTATGGATCTAACATATTTGGTCCAGAATTTTATTTAGGCTGGACAACTCGTCTCTGGCACCTTTAGAGGGCGGCTTTTGCTGACCTGGCTGAGAGCTTTTGAATCCGACGTTTACTGTCGTGCTCTTCGTGCTGTCTTCTTTATTCCGGCATTTGTTATTGCTGTTGCGCCGTGATTTCCCGTTTCCATCTCTAACTTTGGATGTACTGGGGTTGCTGGTGCTGCACCTGGCTAGCCAGCTATCCTCACCCGCGCAAAAGCGGGTCATGAGGCTTGTTAATGCTGCCATTGTTCTCGGCTTTTCTTGGCCGAGGTGTCTGGCAAGCCTTTCATCACAGACACTATGCTTAAAAGCTGCCAAGGCTTCGGCGTCCGGACAGTCGACAATTTGGTTCTTTTTAGTAATAAACATGTTCCAAAGCTTTCGAGATGACTCTCCGGGCTGTTGAGTTATATGACTCAAATCATCCGCGTCCGGAGATCGGACATAAGTCCCTTGAAAATTTGCCCGAAAGGCGTCTTCGAGCTCTTCCCAACTTCCAATGGAGCTTTCGGGGAGGCTCTTAAGCCACTGCCGAGCTGGCCCTTTGAGTTTGAGGGGTAAATACTTAATGGCGTGGAGATCATCTCCCCGAGCCATGTGGATATGGAGGATATAGTCCTCAATCCAGACCCCAGGGTCTGTTGTTCCATCGTATGCCTCTATGTTTACGGGTTTGAATCCCTCTATAAATTTATGGTCCATCACCTCATCGGTGAAGCATAGGGGGTGTGCGACACCCCTATATCTCGGTGTACCGCGTTGTTCGGATGTTTGTTGTGTTGCATCGTATGCTGGAGCACGCTTGCGTGGTCTATAGATGGATCTGGTTTCGCCGTCCTTTTGATGCGAGCCCTCGCGTAGACCGCGTATTGGCTTATGCGCGGCATTGCTTGCCGCTTTGTGTTGGCCGTGAGGTCGTATATCCGGCCAGATGGCTCTTTTAATTTTTGGTTGTGTGGGGTCTAAGGCCTCCTCATCGAATTCAGGTAGAAACTTCCGCTTTGGGTAGCTCTTGGTGGGGCGATTGCCGCCGTACTTCGCTGCCGTGTTGAGTACTTTACTCCATCTGATTTGGAGTGTGTCCTGCACAACCTTGAGCCTTTGCTTCTGCGTTTTCAGACTCCTCGCGGTGGCAACAAGCCTTTGACGGGCATTCTGCTGCTCCGGGTGCCTGTCCGGCATTATGTCGTCCAGACTATTATCTTTGACAGAATTGGTTTGTTCGGTTTGATTCTCCATATTGCCGTGGTCCGGCGGTGGTTCGCCCTGCTCCAACGCTGGGTCTGTATGATCGTTATTTCTGCCGAGGCAGGATTTGGGGCGGCGCTTACGCCATTGCTTTGACTGCTTCTTGAGGGAACAAGCCTTCATTGCGTCCTTCCGTTCCTCGTCGTCGTCTTCTTTTGGTGTGTCCACCATGTATACGTCATATGATGAGGTGGACGTCCAGCGCCCTGTGGGCGGTGGTTCCTCTTCACCTCCCGCATCGTCGTCCATACCGTCGAAGTCTTTGGAGTGGAATTCGAGCATGTTGGTGAGTCATCGACAGTGGCTATTAAGTGGGTGGTGGGTGGGCGTCGAATTTCTTCGTCGTCCGCATCCCAATCTTGCCGGACATAGTTCGGCCAGGATTCTCCTGACAAGGAGAGAGACCTTAGTGAATTCAGAATGTCGCCGAAGGGCGAGTGCTGAAAGATATCCACGGCGGTGAATTCCATGATCGGCTCCCAATCGAATTCGATTGACAGGGGCGCGGACCGTTCGGAGTCCAGAAAAGAGTCCGACACCTTGGAGTCACAGGCTTCGCAGAGGATTAGGCTGGTGTTCGGCTCGATCGCCATTGAGACTGCAGCCCCTGAGGCGGTGTCTAGCCACCCATCCTCGATTGGCGTAGTTGGCTCCGAGCTAAGGGTCGGAGCTGATGCGGGCGCGGCCTCTGGGGTACTGTTCGGCGGCAGAGCTAGGTCATACCCGTCGTGACAGTGCGGCGCGCACGGCTGTGGCTCGAATCCGTCGAAGATCAAGTCTTCGCGGATGTCGGCCGTGTAGTTCAAACTTCCAAATCTGACCTGACGGCCAGGGGCGTAGCTTTCAATCTGCTCCAGATGGCCAAGCGAATTAGCCCACAGTGCAAAGCCGCCGAATACGAAGATCTGTCCGGGGAGAAAAGTCTCGCCCTGGACTGCATCGCTATCGATGATAGTAGGAGCGATCAAGCCTAACAGCGACGACACAGAGGAACTCTCAATGAAAGCACCAATGTCGGTGTCAAAACCAGTGGATCTCGGGTAGGGGGTCCCGAACTGTGCGTCTAGGCCGGATGGTAACAGGAGGCAGGGGACAGAATGTTTTACCCAGGTTCGGGCCCTCTTGATGGAGGCAAAACCCTACGTCCTGCTTGATTGATATTGATGATATGGGTAGTACAAGAGTAGATCTACCACAAGATCGGAGAGGCTAAACCCTAGAAGCTAGCCTATGGTATGGTTGTATGTTATGGTTGTTGTCCTACGGACTAAAACCCTTCGGTTTATATAGACACCGGAGAGGGTTAGGGTTACACAAGGTCAGTTACAAAGGAGGAGATATCCATATTCGTATTGCCTAGCTTGCCTTCCACGCCAAGTAGAGTCCCATCCGGACATGAGACGAAGTCTTCAATCTTGTATCTTCATAGTCTAACAGTCCGGCCAATGGAGATAGTCCGTCT